>NC_057800.1:215270368-215390982 GCF_018294505.1 Triticum aestivum
AAACTCTCAAGAACCAACACACTATATCTCTCTAGGTTTGTATCTCTCTCACACAACCCCACGTAGGTGGTGTACGTATACAAGAAGAGAATAGGTGCATCGTGCACGTACTCACGCTTTGTGCCCAGCCACACCCGCGCGGGTACACGGTGGAGCTCATTTCTCCGTAGAAGCTGAATTTGTTTTTGAAACATCAAGTAGCCACAGACTCGAAAACTTATTTGCCCATTAGTGGCTTGTCAGGGTGGTGGATTTTAGTTTGTACGATAATGCTGCATCCACCTAAAGTAACGAAATTTCTTACGTAAACTTCCTAGTAATTCCCTCTTCGTAGGTGCAGCATTACTCCTAACATTTGTAATATCAGTTTGAAACTTGTAATATTGCCGTGTCCTATTCCTGCGTTTTCAAAATCCTGCGAATCAAACAGGTCCTGAGTTGGTGATGATGTTGTGCCTCCCATCTTTCACCAATAGCCATCGGATCTAGATCTGACGCATACAAACCAAGCTTCTCCATTTTTGCAAAAAGATGCCCGCACTTGTTCCCTATTTACAAACAACTCCTTGTCTCTCACAATCTAGGAGTAGAAGGCCGTGGAAAAATCTGGCACGATGGCCGCTGCCAGAGCTGTCCACCCCCAATCTTGGTGTTCCGTGCAATGCACGGGCATCTACGCACGGGAAATTATGTCAAACAGGGCTAGTTGTAAGCAGGCAAGCTCTACAGCCATGATGATAGTGACCTCAGATGGTGAGGCTGACTATGGTATGCCGAACATGGTGCCTATACTCAGGTGTCATCTCCGGCGCAGGGTCTTATCACTTCACTGTGAGGAGCAGCACGTAATAATTTGACCAACGGGTAGTATAGTGCTAGTACTCCTACTACTACATTGGTAGTACTGCTACTAGTACTAGTAGCACCACCGTATGGATTTAGGAGTACTACCACGTCCACCGGCACCGAGGAACGTCTCCAGGTAGTATTGCTTGAGGCCGCCAGGGCGAGGGGCCGCTTGGACGACAGCTTCGTCTCCTTGTTCGACGAGGTCCTCGTCGGTTTCCTCCACAAGTTCACCGTTGTCAAGAAGCTTGCGGACGACTTTGACGTAAGCCTCCAGCCGACGCGCCCAGGCTCTGCGATGCCCGCCACCCTCAATGGCCACTATGGTAACAACCTCTTTGACGCATTGGTGGCCCTGTGACTGCCCGCCGTCGCGCCGGAGAATGTCCACCTCAAGGTCGCGCTCGCCGCGCAGCGCCTGGCGCAGCAAGACACCATCGACATAATCACCCACGTCTATGCACAAATCGTCCACAAGGACTACTACATGCAAGAGGAGGACAATAGGACGCTGGCCTTCTTGGAGCGCAGGGCAACCTTGGACGACACTGTTCAGAAGCACGTTGAGCTCGCCGCCAACACCGCTGCTCCTCACACGTCGGTTGGTGACCAGGCGCACTAGGGTGTGAGGATGTGTTGAACGTTGATGGATCCGTATGTATTTTTATCTTTCCGTCAAATCCATGTAGTAGTATATGATACTACAGTAATTATCTTACCTTTCGCACCAACTTCATAATTTTCGCACGTACTCCATGCATGAACGCGCCAGAACCAAACTTCTCATTACTCTAGGCAAAATCGTTATTTTCTATCTATCGGTCGCGCCATGGAGCATAACCAAATTTTACAAGTTACGAGTTCAAAAGGAAAAGCCTGCCGTGTTCGCGTCGCACCCCCACACGGTTGGTCCGTCATGCCGCTCAAGCGGGAATGCGTGCGGTGTTGCATTTTCACTTACAAGTGGGACCGCAGTTGAGCAAACCGACTATCGGCAAACCCCCACCCCTCCCACCGCGCGACGGCTGAGAAAACATGAGGGAGAAGAGATGGCTATAGCATGGACTCCAAGAAAATTGGTGTCGGATGGGACTCGTGTGGGTGGCGTGTGCCGTACTGCTAGACGTGAATGCTACTGAGTTATGGCCCATGCCACCCCACTATATCGAGCCTATATCGAGGTACGTAGAACAAATTTACTGCAGTCCGTGCTCAGCCCTCCTCTATATCTCTTCTCAGCCAGCTAGCGGACGCACGGAGCCCATCGTCTGTTTGCTCACATGCGGCCCCACATGTCAGTGAAAACACAAGAGGACCCACTGAACCTGCACATCTTTCACCTCAACGTGCTGGTGATGAAAAACAAATCCAATAAAGATCTTTGGTGGCCACTTTTCGAGTTACTCAAGAGTAGTAAGATTCTATTTAAAGTTTAACCCAAGATGCACATCTCGTGGCTTCAACTACCACTCTATTTTCTTTCATGACACGACCTGGATGTTGGATGTCCCACGTGTCGGCCAAAGGAGGAAGAACCCGACCAAATCTTCGGTTCTGCTCTCGGATGAGATCGGTGCACTTGTTGATACTCCTACTAGAATAGAGGCTAGACATGAGACTAGATGCAAGGAAGCAACGTCTACTTCTTTACACTCGAAGAAGAAATAAGCACGCAAGATCGAGCCTCCACAGATCAACAATGAATGCATCGAGAAGGCACTAATCCAACTTACAGGAGTAGTAAAATGTATTCTTGTGGTTCTTGTTTTCTTTGGTCTTGCTTTTCTAGTCAAAATTATCATTGGAGTTCGTGCAAAACGGAGGTTCGTTTGGGGTCGTGCGTTGGAGTTGGCCTTACAAGTGGGACCGCAGTTAAGGAAACCGACTATCGGCAAACCCCCACCTCGCCTGTCGCGCGATGGCTGAAGTTAGAGAAACGACGAGGTTGAAGAGATTGCTCTAGCACAGACTCCAAGAAATAATATGGTGTCAGATGGATGTTGTGGTGGTGGCGTGTGACGTACTCCTGGACGTGAATGCTTGTTCTGGCCCATGCCACCCTACTACTCCTACTACTTACTCCTACTAGTATATAGTATACTAGTATCGAGGATTTGAGGTGCTGGTTACGTACAATGAACACATTAACATATGGCTACAGTAAAAACACCCGCCCGACGCGCGAAGCATGTGAAGCTAGTAGTACAAATTTAGAGAAGCGACTCGAAAGCCATTCATAAATTTAGTAATTTTATCACAGGCATATCATTTTATTACATACAACAGGTCATCAACCCACATTGACAACGAGGATACATTATAAATACTAAAGTTTTCACCACACAACAAATAACAAGCCATGAAATGAACTTCAACTCAACCATTCCATGGCGTTGGAAACTCTTGCTTTGAACCACAAGTGATTCTCTAGGACGGGCCATCTGTTGTCGATCTGGAGACCAACGCAAGACCGATCATCCAGGCTGAAGCGGCCTACTATATCAGTACCAAGGTAGGGAACCACCCAAATGTCCGAGGTATAGACACAGTTGCTTCTCATAAATGTGTCAACAGCAGTTGGATCACCTTTCACCATCATCGGATAGTTTTGTCCAAGGAAGAGCGAGTTTTCTCCAAGACTATCAATTCTGTGCCAGGGAGGAGTTGGCACTAGCACACTAGTATCCATCCCGAATACCATGCAACGTGTGTTGGAATAGGTCCGGATAGTGCGACCATGGGAGACACCTGCTTTCTTAGCAATAACATCATCAGTGGGCTGTATACACACAAGAAGAGGTGATCCATCGGAATTAGTTGCCAGGCGCCACAGAGTATATCGGCGCTGCTCGTCCTCATGCTCGTTATCATCACCATCGTCATCTCCCCCTTGGTTATAAAAATTTTCAAGTATAGGTGGTGGGATGTTCACAGGACCTTGGAAACACAAGAAGAAGGTTAATTAGTAAAGGGAAACTTGCTAACCCGCATGCATGTGGATGAAACAATTATAATTACGGTGGAAGACAAATGTACCGAAACTACTAGGATTCCATGCAAAAACAGTGCCACGAGTGGTGGCAGCAAACACAAGACCCTCGTATTGAATTGCATCACTTTACTCATCTGTGTACAGAAACTGATTTTTGAGCAATATCCATCGAGTCGAACCATGAAGGACGGCAACAAGCTTGTCGAAGATAGCAACAACTTGATAGTTGTTGTAATTCCAAGAGCGGTTGGGAACTCGACAAATTGCTATCTTCCGTAGAAGATAGTCACCATGATCATATTTGAACGTGCGTACATTACCGATGTGCTCAACCTCTGGGCAGTGTGCTGAGATTTTTGGAAGTGGAACCCGGTGATGAGTGTACACATTCACCAGTTCCCACTCGTAGTTGGACCCAATGTAAACAACCCAATCTCCATTTGCGCCCGCCCAAGCCTTGCCCTAAAGCGATGGCATCTTAACATCATACGTATCATTATCAAGCGGCATCAACTGGCACAGGGCGAGGCCTCCGTCGTGCCGGCGCCAGTCATCAGAGTCACGGCGAAGAAGATAGGGGAGATCAAATCGCTCCTTGACTCTTGGGTTCTTTGTAATGATGTTATTAGTTGAGTCGAGAATGGGCTTGAACGAACCTGCCATGCTAGCCGAGGTGATGACATTGCACCGATCAATGAGTTCCTCCACCACGTCATCTTTCAGATCGGGGAAATAATAATGGGGTCATTTTCGGCCTGTTCCCTCCATGGAGAAGACGATCGAACAATGGCAGAAGAAAGGGTGAAGGGCTGAAGGAAAATGGAGGAGTGAGAGGAAGAGCGTGCGACAGTAGTTCCAAATCGAGAGGGAAAGGCGAAGAGTCGGTGGACGGTTGCGAGTTTGCCACGGTTCACGAAGAGGCGCCCCGGCCTACACGTCCGTTCGGAAATACTCCTACTACTCGCCATCATCTCACTGATATGTTGGAACGGGACCACATGTTAACGAAACATGGTGTGTAATTTCTCGTGCAAAATGCGATCTGGCCACGTTAGCCCGAGGTGCCGCATTAGTTATCGACCTTTATTTTTTTAATGGCGTGCCGATCAGTTTTGAAGCACGACTAACTGGTACTGTACGTGGAGAGGATGACAGCAGGGACCCGCCAAGGTCATGGCAGTACGCAAGCAAGTGCCTCATTATTTCAAGCCAATAAAAAAACGACTCCTCCTAGTGGATTTCTGACATCTGGGTCCCATGCCATTGTCAACGTAGTCAATAAACGAGAGAATTGCACAATGAGCGGCTGACACCAGGGACCCAGCAGCTCGCCCAGTTATTTTTGTTTTGGGTTAATTTGATAAATGCCACTCCAAATCTAGTGTATCCGAGAAATGCCACTGCAATTTCCAAACTTTGAAAAATGCCATTTCATGCCATTTCTAGTCGCATTTTTTGAAGTCTGGAGTGGCGTTTTTCAAAGTTTGCAAACTGCAATGGCGTTTTTCAAAGTTTGCAAACTGCAGTGACGTTTTTCAAAGTTTGCAAAAATTGCAGTGGCATTTTTCAAACTTTGGAAATTGCAGTGGCATTTTTATGAATCGCCATAATTGGAGTGGCATTTATCTAATTTGTTTTTGAGACGGAAGCAGGGTGTCAACTGGGCTGTGCGGGACACTCTGGCCTGTCTAGACAACCTTTTCTTTTATGTTTACCACAGACCAGCCCAGTAGTTATTTTTTCTTTCTGAAAATAGCTAGCCCAGTTCTTTTGTGATTTTTCAAGTAAGTCGCTTTATCAGGCCTGCTGGGCTGCAAATCTTTCAAGACGAGGAGAGCTTCATTCGGCTGGCCGAGAAAATGGCCTATCAGTAATGAGAAATGGGCTGTACATTTTTAAAACACATCAAACTGGCAATTATTTTCAAATATCTTTTTTTTATTTCGAGATTTTAAATTGCATTGATTTTTATGCGTGGACAATTTATTGGATTTTATATTGATATACATTTATTTTTAAAATCAGTCTGAATGTGACTCGAAATTTCGGGATTAAAAACAGTTCAGACCGCACCGACATATGCAAAATTTCGTATAATTTTTTAACCGTGGCCACAATATGGGCTGTAATGCTAACATAAAGAATATGGGCTCCAAAAAACCCCGTAAGAATTAGCAAATGGGCTGTAAATTATTTGAAATAATGGCAGATGGGTTGTATGCTGTTTTCCACAGATTTGAGGCTTTCCACAGATGGCATGTATACTGTTGGATGTCCATCCAACGGCCGTCGTGCTTCTTCAATCTCTGCTCTTCCTGCTCCAGCCGCTCAAACAAGTGCCGGCGGGACTTCTTGCTCCCTCGTCCCCGCGGTCGGCTGTGCTGCCACCCATGCCTCACCGCCCCACCGTACTCCCATCACTGGCCCATCCCTCTACTCACCCACACCTGTTGTTATTCTCCGGCGACGGCAAACGAACCAGTAAACCCTCGTATAGTCGTACTCCCCTCCATGTGGGAAACAAAAACAACGGCCGAGTCTTCCCTGCCTCCATGTCGTTCCCTTCCTAGGCCTCGCCGTCGTCCATCGCCCTGGTGCTCTCGGCGTGGCGTGGTCAGCGTGGTCAACGACCGACATGCATCTGAAGTGGACTGTACGTGGAGAGGCTGACAGCTGGGTCCACGACCGCTCGCAAGGAAATGCCTCCTTATTACACACAAAATAATGATTTCCTCCACCTGACATCTGGGACCCACCGAAACGGCTTCTGTATTTCACGAAAAAAACATTACTGCCGCTGACAGCTCGGACCCACCAGCTATATCTTCGCACGCAAGGAAGTGCCTCCTTACTACGCACAAAAAAATGAATACTCCCCCTGCTAGCTGGGATCCAGTTTAGTGGGCCTAGTAAGTTGACGGGGATGAAGGGCTTTGTCAACTTAGTCAATATGCACGATTCTAGCTCGACTAACCGTACGATGTCCATCCAACGGCCGTAGTGCTTCTTCAACCTCTGGTCTTCTTGCTCCAGCCGCCCAAAGCAGCGCCGGTCGTGCCGCCTGCTCCTGCCTCCCGTGGTCGGCTGTGTTGCCGCGGAGGCCTCACCGCCCCCATACTACTCCCACCGCTGGCCAGGCCATCCCTCCACTCCACTCACCCACACCCCCTATTATTCTACGGCGACGGCAGCGCAGCCGAACCAGTGAACCCTCGTACTCCTCTCCGCGTGGGCATCCACTGCCGCGTCTTCCCTGGCTCCGCGTCGTCCCCTTCCTAGGCCTCGCCGTCGTCCACCTCCGTGGTGCTGTCGGCGCGGCATGGTCAATGTGGTCAACGACCGAATTCCATCGGAAGAATACTGTACGTGGAGAGGCTGACAGCTGGGTCCACGACAGCTGCAAGGAAGTGCCTCCTTATTACGCGGAAAATAATTATTCCTCCACCTCACAGCAGGGACCCACCGGACGCCCACCAGTATATCGCGAAAAAAACGTTTGCCCCTGATTGCTGGGACCCACCCTACGGGCCACCGTATTTCGCGAAAAAACGTTCCCCCTGCTGTCAGCTCAGACCCACCTGAAGTGCCTCCTTATTACGCACAAAAAAATGAATACCCCCCTGCTAGCTGGGACCCACCTTAGTGGCAGGCTGACTTGTGGGCCTACTAAGTTGACGGGGACGGAGGGCTTTGTCAACTTAGTCAATATGCATGATTCTAGCTCCAATGACCGTACGATGTCCATCCAACAGCCGTAGTGCTTCTTCAACCTCTGGTCTTCTTGCTCCAGCCGCCCAAACCAGCGTCGGTCGTGCCTCGTGCTCCTGCCTCCCGTGGCCGGCTGCGATGCGGAGGAGGCCTCACCGCCCCCTACTACTCCCACCGCTGGCCAGGCCATCCCTCTACTCACCCACACCCTCTGTTATTCTGCGGTGACGGCAGCCTCACACCGCAGCAAACCAGTGAACCCTCGTACTCCTCTATGCGCAGGCATCCACTACCGCGTCTTCCCCGGCTCCGCGTCTTCTCCTTCCTAGGCCTCGCCGTCGTCCACTGCCCTAGTGCTCTCGACACGGCGTGGTCAACATGGTCAAGAAACGGCTTCCATCGGACGTGGACTATACGTGGAGAGGCTGACAGCTGGGTCCACGGCCGCAGCAAGGAAGTGCCTCCTTATTACGTGAAAATAATTATTCCTCCACCTGACAGCAGGGACCCACCGGGCGGGCCACTAGTATTTTGCGAAATCATTTCCCCTGACTGCTGGGACCCACCGGATGGGTGATACGTCCATTTTGCATCATGCTTTTATCGATATTTATCGCATTATGGACTGTTATTTCACTTTATATCACAATACTTATGGCTATTCTCTCTTATTTTACAAGGAGGGAGAATGCCGGCAGCTGGAATTCTGGGCTGGAAAAGGAGCAAATATTAGAGACCTATTCTGCGCAACTCCAAAAGTCATGAAACTCCACGAAACATCTTAAAATAAATAAAGAAAAATCCTCGCCAAAGATGAAGGCCAGGGGGCCCACACCCTTCTCACGAGGGTGGGGGCGCCCCCCCCTAGGGCGCGCCCCCTACCTCATGGGCCCCCTGGTGGCTCTTCGACGCCCATCTTCTCCTATATGAAGTATTTTGATGAGAAAAAAATGGAAGGGAACTTTTCGAGACGAGACTCTACCGCCATGAGGCAAAACCTTGGCGGATCCAATCTAGAGCTCCGACAGAGCTGTTATGTCGGGGAAACTTCCCTCCAGGAGGGGGAAATCATCACCATCGTCATCACCAACGCTCCTCTCATCGGGAGAGGGCAATCTCCATCAACATCTTCACCAGCACCATCTCATCTCCAAACCCTAGTTCATCTCTTGTATCCAGCTCAAAGTCCGGGATTGGTGCTAGTAGGTTGCTAGTAGTGTTGATTACTCCTTGTAGTTGATGCTAGTTGGTTTATTTGGTGGAAGATCATATGTTCAGATCCTATATGCATATTATTACCCCTCTGATTATGAACATGAATATGCTTTGTGAGTAATTACGTTTGTTCCCGAGGACAAGGGAGAAGTCTTGCTTTTAGGAGTCATGTGAATTTGGTATTCGTTTGATATTTTGATAAGATGTATGTTGTCTAGCCTCTAGTGGTGTTATGTGAACATCGACTACATAACACTTCACCATTATTTGGGCCTAGAGGAAGGCATTGGGAAGTGATAAGTAGATGATGGGTTGCTAGAGTGATAGAAGCTTAAACCCTAATTTATGCGTTGGTTCGTAAGGAGCTGATTTGGATCCACATGTTTCATGCTATGGTTAGGTTTACCTTAATACTTTTGTTGTAGTTGCGGATGCTTGCAATAGAGGTTAATCATAAGTGGGATGCTTGTTCAAGTAAGAACAACACCCAAGCACCGGTCCACCCACATATCAAATTATCAAAGTATCAAACGCGAATCATATGAACGTGATGAAAACTAGCTTGACGATATTCCCATGTGTCCTCGGGGGCGCTTTTCCTATTATAAGAGTTTGTTCCGGCTTGTCCTTTGCTACAAAAGGATTGGGCCACCTTGCTGCACTTTATTTACTTTTGTTACTTGTTGCTCGTTACAATCTATCTTATCACAAAACTATCTGTTACCACTTATTTCAGTACTTGAGAGAATACCTTGCTGAAAACCGCTTATCATTTCCTTCTGCTCCTCGTTGGGTTCGACACTCTTACTTATCGAAAGGACTACGATAGATCCCCTATACCTGTGGGTCATCAAGACTCTTTTCTGGCGCCGTTGCCGGAGAGTGTAGCGCCTTTGGTAGGTGGAATTTGGTAAGGAAAAATTTATACAGTGTGCTGAAATTTACTGTCACTTGTTACTATGGAAAGTAATTCTCTGAGGGGCTTGTTCGGGGTATCTTCACCCCGTCTAGTAGAGCAAAGAGTTGCTCCTCAACCTACTGAACCTATTGAAAATGAAACTCCTTTTGAATTTCCTTTGGGTATGATGGAAAAACTGCTAGCTAACCCTTTTACAGGAGATGGAACAAAGCATCCTGATGAGCACTTAATATATGTGGATGAAGTTTGTGGATTATTTAAGCTTGCAGGTATACCCGATGATGTTGCTAAGAAGAAGGCCTTCCCTTTATATTTGAAGGGAGATGCATTGATATGGTATAGGCTATGTGATGATATGAGATCATGGGACTATAAAAGATTGAAGTTGGAATTTCATCAAAAGTATTACCCTATGCATCTTGTTCATCGTGATCACAATTATATATATAATTTCTGGCTTTGCGAAGGAGAAAGCATCGCTCAAGCTTGGGGGAGGCTTAAATCAATGTTATATTCTGCCCCAATCATGAGCTCCCGAGAGAAATAATTATGCAAAGTTTTTATGCTCGGCTTTCTGAAACAGTCGCACCATGCTTGATACTTCTTGTGCTAGCTCTTTTATGATGAAGACTATTGAATTAAGATGGAATTTATTGGATAGAATTAAACGCGACTCTGAAGATTGGGACCTCGACGAAGGTAAGGAGTCAGGTATGACACCTAAGTTTGATTGTGTTAAATCTTTTATGGATACCGATATTTTCCGTAAGTTTAGCACTAAATATGGACTTGACTCTGAGATAGTAGCTTCTTTCTATGAATCTTTTGCTACTTATGTTGATCTCCCTAAGGAGAAGTGGTTTAAATATCATCCTCCCATAGAAGTAAAAGTAGCTGCACCTATTAAAGTTGAAGAAAAGACTGTCACTTATAATGATCCTATTGTTCCTACTTCTTATATTGAGAAACCACCTTTCCCTGTTAGAATAAAGGATCATGCTAAAGCTTCAACTGTTGTTCGTAAAAGCAATATTAGAACTTATACACCTCCTGAGCAAGTTAAAGTAGAACCTAATATTGCTATTGTTAAAGATCTCTTGTCTGATAATATAGATGGGCATGTTATTCAGTTCGAAGGTGAAACTGCTAGAATCGCTAAACCTTGTGATAAAGATAAACATAGACATGTGGTAGGTGTGCCTATTATTTTTGTTAAAATAGGAGATCATTGTTATCATGGCTTATGTGATATGGGTGCAAGTGCTAGTGTTATACCGCATACTTTATACGAAGAAATTAAGAATGAAATTGCACCTGCTGAGTTAGAAGGTATTGATGTCACAATTAAACTTGCCAATAGAGATACTATTTCACCAATTGGAATTGTTAGAGATGTTGAAGTCTTGTGTGGGAAAACTAAATATCCTGCTGATTTTCTTGTTCTTACTTCTCCGCAAGATAGTTTTTGTCCCATTATATTTGGTAGACCCTTATTAAATACTGTCAATTCTACCATAGATTACACGAAGAATGTTGTTATTGTTGGCTTGGATGATATGGTTCATGGGTTTAATTTCTCTAAATTTAGTAAATAACATCGTGAGGAAGAATTATCTAGCAAGGATGAAATTATTGGTCTTGCTTCTATTGCCGTACCTCCTAATGATCCTTTAGAACACTATTTGCTAGACCATGAAAATGATATGTTCATGAATGAAAGAAGGGAAATAGATGAAGTATTCTTTAAACAGGAACCTATTATGCAACATAAGTCTGTTGAAATTTTAGGGGATCCTCCTCCACCCAAGGGTGATCCTGTGTTTGAGCTTAAACCTTTGCCTGATAATCTTAATTATGCTTATCTTCATGAAAAGAAGATATATCCTGTTATTATTAGTGCTAACCTTTCAGAGCATGAAGAAGAAAGATTATTGAAAACTCTGAAGAAGCATCGTGCTGCTATTGGATATACTCGTGATGATCTTAAGGGCATTAGTCCCACTCTATGTCAATATAAAATAAATTTGGAAGCAGATGCCAAACAAGTTCGTGATCGTCAATGATGTCTGAATCCTAAAATGAAAGAAGTGGTACGAAAAGAAATACTAAAGCTTTTGGAGGCAGGTATAATCTATCCCGTTGCTGATAGTGAGTGGGTAAGTCATGTCCATTATGTCCCTAAGAAGGGAGGTATTACTGTTGTTCCTAATGATAAAGATGAATTGATTCCACAAACAATTATCACAGGTTATAGGATGGTAATTGATTTCCGCAAATTAAACAAAGCTGCTAAGAAAGATCATTACCCCTTACCTTTTATTGATCAAATGCTAGAAAGATTATGCAAACATACACACTATTGCTTTCTAGATGGTTATTCTGGTTTTTCTCAAATACCTGTGTCGGCTAGAGATCAATAAAAGACTACTTTTACATGCCCTTTTGGTACTTTTGCTTATAGACGTATGCCTTTTGGTTTATGTAATGCACCTGCTACCTTTCAAAGATGCATGATGGCTATATTCTCTAACTTTTGTGAAAAGATTTGTGAGGTTTTCATGGACGACTTTTCCGTCTATGGTTCCTCTTTTGATGATTTCTTCAGCAATCTTGATCGAGCTTTGCAGAGACATGAAGAAACAAATCTTGTCTTGAATTGGGAAAAGTGCCACTTTATGGTTAATGAAGGTATTGTCTTGGGGCACAAAGTTTCTGAAAGAGCTATTGAAGTTGATAAAGCCAAGGTTGATGCTATTGAAAAGTGCCATGTCCCAAGGACATCAAAGGTATAAGAAGTTTCCTTGGTCACGCTGGATTGTATAGGAGGTTCATTAAGGACTTCTCAAAAATTTCTCGGTCTCTGACTAATTTATTGCAAAAAGATATACCATTTGTCTTTGATGATGATTGTGTAGAAGCATTTGAAATACTTAAGAAAGCATTAGTCTCTGCACCTGTTGTTCAGCCACCTAATTGGAATCTACCCTTTGAAATTATGTGTGATGCTAGTGATTATGCTGTAGGTGTTGTTCTAGGGCAAAGAGTTGATAAGAAATTAAATGTTATTCATTATGCTAGTAAGACTCTAGACAATGCTCAAAGAAATTATGCTACTACTGAAAAAGAGCTTTTAGCAGATGTATTTGCTTGTGATAAGTTCAGATCTTATATTGTTGATTCTAAAGTAACTATTCAAACTGATCATGCTGCTATTAAATATCTTATGGAAAAGAAAGATGCTAAACCTAGACTTATTAGATGGGTTCTCTTGCTACAAGAATTTGATTTGCATATTGTTGATAGAAAGGGAGCTGAGAACCCCGTTGCAGACAACTTGTCTAGGTTAGAAAATATTCTTGATGACCCACTACCTATTAATGATAGCTTTCCTGATGAACAATTAAATGTTATAAGTACTTCTCGTAGTACTCCATGGTATGCTGATTATGCTAATTATATTGTTTCTATGTTTATACCACCTAGCTTCACATACCAACAAAAGAAAAAGTTCTTCTATGATTTGAGACATTACTTTTGGGATGACCCACATCTTTATAAAGAAGGAGTAGATGGTGTTATTAGATGTTGTGTACCTGAGCATGAACAGGAACAGATCCTACGCAAGTGTCATTCCGAGGCTTATGGAGGACACCACGATGGAGATAGAACTGCACATAAGGTATTGCAATCTGGTTTTTATTGGCCTACTGTCTTCATGGATGCCCGTAAGTTTGTCTTGTCTTGTGATGAATGTCAAAGAATTGGTAATATTAGTAGACGTCAAGAAATGCCTATGAATTATTCTCCTGTTATTGAACCGTTTGATGTTTGGGGCTTTGATTATATGGGACCTTTTCCTGCCTCTAATAGATATACACATATTTTAGTTGCTATTGATTATGTTACTAAGTGGGTAGAAGCTATTCCAACTAGTAGTGCTGATCACAACACTTCTATTAAAATGCTTAAGGAAGTTATTTTCCCGAGGTTTGGAGTCCCTATATATTTAATGACTGATGGTGGTTCACACTTTATTCATGGTGCTTTCCGTAAAATGCTTGCTAAATATGATGTTAATCATAGAATTGCATCTCCTTATCACCCTCAATCTAGTGGTCAAGTAGAGTTGAGCAATGGAGAGCTCAAATTAATTTTGCAAAAGACTGTTAATAGGTCTAGAAAAAATTGGTCCAAAAAACTTGATGATGCATTATGGGCTTATAGAACTGCATATAAAAATCCTATGGGTATGTCTCCGTATAAAATGGTCTATGGAAAAGCATGTCACTTACCTCTCGAACTAGAACATAAGGCATATTGGGCTATTAAAGAGCTCAATTACGATTTTAAACTTGCTGGTGAGAAGAGGTTATTTGATATTAGCTCACTTGATGAATGGAGAACCCAAGCTTATGAAAATGCCAAGTTGTTTAAAGAAAAAGTTAAAAGATGGCATGACAAAAGGATACAAAAGCGTGAGTTTAATGTAGGTGATTATGTATTGCTATACATCTCTCGTTTAAGATTTTTTGCAGGAAAACTTCTCTCTAAATGGGAAGGCCCCTATGTTATCGAAGAGGTCTATCGTTCCGGTGCCATAAAAATCAACAACTTTGAGGGCACAAATCTGAAGGTGGTAAACGGTCAAAGAATCAAACATTATATCTCAGGTAATCCCATAAATGTTGAAACCAATATTATTGAAACCGTAACCCCGGAGGAATACATAAGAGACACTTTCCGGAACGTTTCAGACTCCAAAAAGGAATAGGTATGTAGTACGGTAAGTAAACCGACTCCAAAACAATTTCTAAGGCAATATTTCTCCGTTTTGGAATATTTCGAAAAATAGAAAAATAAGTAGCAGTCCGAGAAGGACACGAGGGCCCCACGAGGGTGGTGGGTGTGCCCCCCTACCTCGTGAGCACCTCGTGTGCCTTCCGGACTCTGTTTTCTTGCACGCTACGTATTTTGCTCGGTAAAAATTCATTATATATTCTCCCAAAGGTTTTGACTCCCGTATCACGCAAATATCCTCTGTTTTCGTTTCGAGCTGTCCCGTTGCAGATTAAATCAACATGTCTTCCCAGGATTCGGAAGGAGAAAACTATGTGGATGATTACTTAGCAAATCCAAAGGTCTATGGAGATGTGGAACACGATGGATGGACCACAGAGGAAGAAGAGGACTATGAACCCAAGGGGAAGGAGGGGACGAGCTCAGATGAAGACGAAGCACCATTACCTCAACTCGGGGACATGCACGTGGAGTTCAAAAAGTCAAGTCTCCCAAATAGGGTAAAGAAACCCAAGTTCGAGTTTATCCCTTTTCGTCTCTTGCAGGAAAATAAGCAGGACCTATGCAAAAAGATATTAACCCTGGAGTGGGAGATTGATGATCCAAGGGATCAAAATGCCGCCCTCAAGCACAAATTAAGGGAGAAGCCTAAGCCATCAACTAAGACAACAGCACCACCACCTTCTTCATCGACAAAGGAGACATAATCACATGGGTATGGGCACTCCCCTTGGCAACTGCCAAGCTTGGGGGAGGTGCCCCGGTATCGTATCACAATCACAACTCCTATCTTTACCGTTTTTCTTAGTTCGATCCTATTAGTAGCATCTTGATCTAGTAGAATAAGTTTATGGCATGATCTAGTTTTGAGTTTTGCTTTATGATCTCTCTATGTAATCGAGTCCGTGAGCTATATATAATAAAGATTAGTGTTGAGTCAAGGGCTTGATTATTTTGCCATGATCTTGGGTTAATAAAAGAAAAGAGAAAAAGAATAAAAAGAAACAAAAAGTTCATATTGATCTTATTAAGAGTAATGACTTCACATAGAAAGAGTATGATGATTAAAAGTTGTTGGGAGTTGGCAAGCATAGCTTTGGTCATTGTTGCAATTAATAGGAAGTAATAAGGAAAGAGAGGTTTCCACATATAGATATATTATCATTGACATCTTTTATGATTGGGAGCACTCATTAAAATACGACATGCCAAAGAGTTGATGTTGGACAAGGAAGACAACGTAATGAGTTATGTCTTTCTTATATCTGAGATAAAGTATGTTGTCATGGATCCTCTAACTTGTTGAGCTTGCCTTTCCCCCTCATGCTAGACAAATTCTCAGCACCAAGTAGAAATACTACTTGTGCTTCCAAATACCCTTAAACCAGTTTTGCCATGAGAGTCCACCATCTCTACCTATGGATTGAGTAAGATCCTTCAAGTAAGTTGTCATCGGTGCAAAGCAATAAAAATTGCTATAAATATGTAAGATTGATTGGTGTGGGAGAAATAAGCTTTATACGATCTTGTGATGTGGAAGTAATAAAAGTGATGGACTGCATAATAAAGGTTCATATCACAAGGGGCAATATAAAGTGACATTCTTTCGCATTGAGATTTTATGCATCAAACCATAAAAACGCATGGCAACCTCTGCTTCCCTCTGCGAAGGGCCTATCCTTTATTATTATCTTCTACCTTATGCAAGAGTCATGGTGATCTTCACCTTTTCTTTTTCATTTTATCCTTTGGCAAGCTCAGCATGTTGGAAAGAACATGATATATATATATATATATATATATATATATATATGTAATTGGATGTAGGGGAGCATGAACCATTATTGTTGACATTACCCTTGAGGTAAAATGTTGTGGGGCAAAACTATAAGCCCCTATCTTTCTCTGTGTCCGATTAAAACTCCGTAACCACAAGTATCGCGTGAGTGTTAGCAATTATGGAGGACTAAATGATAGTTGAGTATGTGGAGTTGCTTTTTAGCTCTGACATAGACTCTTTCCGATGTTATGATAAATTGCAATTGCTTCAATGACTGAGATTATAGTTTGTCGGAGCCCAATAAGGTTTATGATTTATACTTTTGCTTTGCGAATAGATCATCACTTGAACATAAGTAATCATATGACAAAATCTATATATGTTGCTGTTATGAGAATAATCATGATGCCTTCATGTCCGTACTTTATTTTTATCGACGCCTCTACCTCTAAACATGAGGACATATTTATTGTTATCGGCTTTTCGCTTGAGGACAAGCGAGGTCTAAGCTTGGGGGAGTTGATACGTCCATTTTGCATCATGCTTTTATATCGATATTTATCGCATTATGGACTGTTATTTCACTTTATATCACAATACTTATGGCTATTCTCTCTTATTTTACAAGGTTTACATAAGGAGGGAGAATGCCGGCAGCTGGAATTCTGGGCTGGAAAAGGAGCAAATATTAGAGACCTATTCTGCGCAACTCCAAAAGTCCTGAAACTCCATGGAACATCTGAAAATAACTAAAGAAAAATCCTCGCCAAAGATGAAGGCCAGGGGGCCCACACCCTTCTCACGAGGGTGGGGGGCGCCCCCCCTAGGGCGTGTCGCCCTACCTCGTGGGCCCCCTGGTGGCTCTCCGATGCCCATCTTCTCCTACATGATGTCTTTCGATGAGAAAAAAATGGAAGGGAACTTTTCGAGACAAGACTCCACCGCCATGAGGCGGAACCTTGGCAGATCCAATCTAGAGCTCCAGCAGAGCTGTTCTGCCGGGGAAACTTCCCTCCGGGAGGGGGAAATCATCACCATCATCATCACCAACACTCCTCTCATTGGGAGAGGGCAATCTCCATCAACATCTTCATCGGCACCATCTCATCTCCAAACCTGTCAGAGTAATGGGCCACGGGTAGGCTAACCCGAGCCCCAGAACCTTTCAAGACATCGGGGCAGGCTGCGCCCCTCAAGACCCTAGGACGAAGAGCCGCCTTCTGAGAAGTCGGCGGCAAGGCAACCGACTACCCACTCGCGGCCGAGTCCTGGGGACGACTTCAGGATAAGCCGACTCCTAACTGGCGACTTCAAAAGAAGCCGGCTTTGGGGAGTCGGCCCGCGACTCCAACAAACCCCATGCCCTCATCAAGAGGGACAGGACGGGGAGTGGCTACAGTCAAGCCCACTCCCACCCCTTTCCAAAGGCAGGCATGGACACAGTACGCCGTACCCGTGGAGATCTCCGTCCGGTGTGGCACTGTTGCCGTGCCGGCCCTGACATCAGCGCCAAAGGACCGAATCCTGCGCCCACGACGGCTTGTCTGTACGACCCTGGGGCGGCGGGTCCCACCAGCCAGTGGGACCCCAGGAGACGGCAAGTGCCACCAGTCGGCCCCCGAGATTCGGCCAGATCCTCCCCGGGACCCACGCGCCATTAATCAGATGTGACGGAGAGTGGCAATAGTGATCGCCCGCCAGGCGGCAGGGTTGTTGCCACGACTCCATGACCAAGCCCGCGTCATCAGAAGCGCGACTACAGTAATCAGAAGCCGGCAAGATCCGCCCGCGGCGGACGCGGCCTGTCGGCTCCGTACCTAGCCAGTTGGCGGGGCCCACCAGTCGGCGGGCCCCAGCAGTCGGCGGAGAAGACGGAGGCTGGAGGCACTGACGGCTGGGCCGCGTCCAGCCAAATTACCATTGTACCCCTGGGGGTAGGCCTATATAAACCCCCCAGGGCACCCATGCAAAGGGTTGGAATTCATTAGCTCTAGACCAGATCATATAGGAGGGAGAGAGCTAGCCTTGCCCTCTCCTACCTCCAGGAAACAACTCAAGGAGCAATCGTGTAAACACTTTGCCATAGTGATCATGCGGAGACCCCGTAGAGCAGCAGTAGGGGTATCATCTCCCCGGAGAGCCCTGAAGCTGGGTAAGATTCGTCGGCGTGCATGTCTACACCTCATCCCGTTTCCACGCACCGGCGACGTTCTACTCGCCCCACCATGATAAGCCATCCTATGGCATATGTCGCACCCAACCCCCGACAAAACCCTAGTTCATCTCTTGTATCCAATTCTTGTCTCAAAGTCCGTGATTGGTGCTAGTAGGTTGCTAGTAGTGTTGATTACTCCTTGTAGTTGATGCTAGTTGGTTTATTTGGTGGAAGATCATATGTTCATATCCTATAGGCATATTATTACCCCTCTGATTATGAACATGAATATGCTTTGTGAGTAATTACGTTCGTTCCTGAGGACAAGGGAGAAGTCTTGCTATTAATAGTCATGTGAATTTGGTATTCGTTTGATATTTTGATAAGATATATGTTGTCTAGCCTCTAGTGGTGTTATGTGAACATCGACTACATAACACTTCACCATTATTTGGGCCTAGAGGAAGGCATTGGGAAGTAATAAGTAGATGATGGGTTGCTAGAGTGATAGAAGCTTAAACCCTAGTTGATGCGTTGCTTCGTAAGGGGCTGATTTGGATCCACATGTTTCATGCTATGGTTAGGTTTACCTTAATACTTTTGTTGTAGTTGCAGATGCTTGCAATAGAGGTTAATCATAAGTGGGATGCTTGTTCAAGTAAGAACAACACCCAAGCACCGGTCCACCCACGTTTCAAATTATCAAAGTATCGAACGCGAATCATATGAACATGATGAAAACTAGCTTGACGATATTCCCATGTGTCCTCGGGAGCGCTTTTCCTATTATAAGAGTTTGTCCCGGCTTGTCCTTTTCTACAAAAGGATTGGGCCACCTTGCTGCACTTTATTTACTTTTGTTACTTGTTGCTCGTTACAATCTATCTTATCACAAAACTATCTGTCACCACTTATTTCAGTACTTGCAGAGAATACCTTGTTGAAAACCGCTTATCATTTCCTTCTGCTCCTCGTTGGGTTCGACACTCTTAGTTATCGAAAGGACTACGATAGATCCCCTATACTTGTGGGTCATCAACAGGCCACTGTATTTCGTGAAAAAAACGCCCCCCCCCCCCCCCCCGCTGTCAGCTCGGACCCACCGAAAGTGCCTCCTTGTTACGCACAAAAAAATGAATACTCCCCCGGCTAGCTGGGACCCACCTTGCTGGGAGGCTGACTTGTGGGCCTACTAAGTTGATGGGGACGAAGGGCTTTGTCAACTTAGTCAATATGAACGATTCTAGATCGAGTGACCGTACGATGTCCATCCAATGGCCGTAGTGCTTCTTCAACCTCTGGTCTTCTTGCTCCAGCCGCCCAAAGTAGCGCCGGTCGTGCCGCATGCTCCTGCCTCCCATGGCCGGCTGTGCTGCCGCAGAGGCCTCACCGCCCCCTACTATTCCCACCGTTGGCTAGGCCCTGCGGCGACGGCAGCCTCACACCGCAGCCGAACCAGTGAATCCTCGTAGTCCTCTCCGCGCGGGCTTCCACTGCCGCATCATCCCCTTCATAGGCCTCGCCGTCGTCCACCGCCGTGGTGCTCTCCGTGCGGCGTTGTCAACATGGTCAAGGAACAACTTCCACCGGAAGAGTACTGTACGTGGAGAGGCTGACAGCTGGGTCCATGGCTACAGCCCAGTTTATTTGTGATTTGCCAAGTAAGTCACTTTGTCAGGCCTGTTGGGCTGCAAATCTTTCAAGACGAGGAGAGCTTTCATTTGGCTAGCCGAGAAAATGGCCCATCAGTAATGAGAAATGGGTTGTACATTTTTAAAACACATCAAACCGGCAATTAGTTTCAAATATCTTTTTTTAATTTCAAGATTTTAAATTACATTAATTTTTATGTGTGGAGAATTTGTTGCATTTTATATTGATATACATTTATTTTTAAAATCAGTTTGAATATGAGTCGAAATTTCGGGATTAAAAACAGTTCGAACCGCACCGAAATATGCAAAATTTCGTATAATTTTGTAACCGTTGCCACAATATGGGATGTAATGCTAACAAAAAGAATATGGGCTCCAAAAAAACCTTAAGAATTAGCAAATGGGCTGTAAATTATTAGAAATAATGGCAGATGGGTTGTATGCTGTTTTCCACAGATTTGAGGCTTTCCTAAAAAAATAGGTTGACGCAAAGCACTGACTGTTGGATGTCCATCCAACGACCGTCGTGCTTCTTCAATCTCTGCTCTTCCTGCTCCAGCCGCTCAAACAAGCGCCGGCGGGACTGCGTGCTCCCGCCTCCTCGCGGCCGGCTGTGCTGCCGCGCAGGCCTCACCGCCCGACCATACTCCCATCGCTGGCCTAGCCATCCCTCTACTCACCCACACCTGCTGTTATTCTCCGGCGACGGCAGACGAACCAGTAAACCCTCCGTACAGTCATACTCCCCTCCGCGTGGGAAACAACTGCCAGTCTTCCCTGCCTCCGTGTCATCCCCTTCCTAGGCCTCGCCGTCGTCCACCGCCCTGGTGCTCTCGGTGCGGCGTGGTCAACGTGGTCAAGGAACGACTTCCATCGGACGTGGACTGTACGTGGAGAGGTTGACAGCTGGGTCCACGGCTGCAGCAAGGAGTGCCTCCTTATTATGCGGAAAATAATGATTCCTCCACCTCACAGCTGGGACCCACCGGACGGGCCACTTTATTTCACGAAAAAACATTTCCCCCTGACTGCTGGACCCACCAGCTACATCTTCGCACGCAAGGAAGTACCTCCAGGCAAAAAAACGATTCGCCCCCTGACTGCTGGGACCCACCAACTACATCTTCGCACGCAAGGAAGTGCCTGACAGTCGGGACCCACCTGGTCGAAGCGTACGTAGTGTTGTCATTCTAGTCGTGAATGTGTACGTACATACTGGTCTATGTAGAGGCGTGCACGTGTCGTAGTAGAGGCGCGCACGTAGCATGTACACGTACGTACAGCGGCCAGGGTGCAAGAAAGAAAATACGGCCACGTATGTGCACATATGGGCGGGGTGTCGAACGCCTACTCGCGCATACGTACGGCGAGGGCTCGTGTACATGGCTGGGTCGGAACGGAGAAACAGCGTCGAAGTCGTGTTCATGGGGAGGCAATGGAATGTGTCATGTTCATGGGGAGGCAACGGAATGCGTCGTGTTCATGGGGAGGCAACGGAATGCGTTGTGTTCATCGGGAGGCAATGGAACGCGTGGGAGTCAACCGGCTAGGTCGAAACGGAATGCATGGTCGTGTTCATCGGGAGGGCTTGGACGGAACAGGCGATGGAAACAAGGCCTGGCGTATCGCACAATGGAGGAAACGGACCTCCTACATTCGAAACGGGGTCCTGTTGATCGGGAGGGGTCTGGCGTACCGCAAAACGGAGGAAACTGACCTTCTACGATCGAAACGGGGGTCCTGTTGATCGGGAGGGGTGTGGCGTACCGCAAAACGGAGGAAACGGACTTGTGTTAGAGCGCTACGGTCGAAACTGGGGTCCTGTTCATCAGGAGGGGTGTGGCGTACCACAAAACAAGACTCCACAGGATACTGTTCATCTCCACCATCGACCCCCTCCAGCCTCCACGAGCTACTGTTCATCCACCGTCGACCTCCTCCAGCCTCCACCTGCGACTGTTCATCCACGGGCTCCTGTTCATCCAGCCTCCATCGCGCGCTACTCCACCAGCTACTGTTCAACCAGCCCTCTCCACGGGCTCCTATTCAACCACCCCTCCATGGGCTACTGTTCATCCTGCCTCCACCGTCTACTGTTCATCCTGCCCTCCACGGGGTGGTCCTGTTCATCCAGCCCTCCACGGGGTCCTATTCAGCTAGCCCCAACCGGATCGACCGATCGGGGTCCTGTTCATCCAGAGGCAACACCACGGGGTCCTGTTCATCCGCCCCCACCGGGAACTATTCATCCCCCCCCCCCCCCCCGCAATGCTCACTATTCATCCAGAGGCAGCATCGATCGGCTTCAGTTAGCAGCAGTAGCGAAGGAATTGCTCGATCGGGTTCAGTTAACAGCCATCGATCGATCGCTCGGGTTCAGTAACGCGTAGCCTGCAGTGCAATCGCTTGGGTTCAGTTAGAGCCCAACGCCTCGCTCAGGTTCAGTTAGAGCCAATGCCTCGCACACATGTGCGTACGTGTACGAGAGAAGCGCGCATCGCCCGGCCCCCGACCTCCCACCGTAACCGGGAACTCCCCGAAATTTTCCTCGCCCTCGCTTCTACCACGGTTTTTTCCATCATGGACGGCCCAAAGAATGTCATGCAGCTGCGTCTCTGGCCCGCCCAGGAGGAAAAGCCCATTTTCTGTCATGATTTTTTGTCATAGAGGTAGGAGCCCACCACATCTATGATGATACCGGGTTTCGTCACAATTATCGTCATAGAAGTGTCATATGTATGACAGAAAAAAATTTCGTTCGGCCCAAAATGTCACGGATGTGTCTTTTTTTTGTAGTGTGCGTTGGTTTTCCCTTGAAGAGGAAAGGGTGATGCAGTAAAGCAGCGTAAGCATTTCCCTTAGTTTTTGAGAACCAAGGTATCAATCCAGTAGGAGACCACGCGCGAGTCACCCCGTACCTACACACACAAATAAGAACCTCGCAACCAACGCAATAAAGGGGTTGTCAATCCCTTCACGGCCACTTGCAAGAGTGAGATCTGATAGAGATGATAATAATAAGATAAGTATTTTGGTATTTTTATGATATAGATTGAAAGTAAAGATTGCAAAACAAACGGTAATGGAAATAACGGTAGATTAATATGATGGAAGATAGACCCGGGGGCTATAGGTTTCACTAGTGGCTTCTCTCAAGATAGCATAAGTATTACGGTGGATGAACAAATTACTGTCGAGCAATTGATAGAAAAGCGAATAATTATGAGAATATCTAGGCATGAGCATGTATATAGGAATCACGTCCACGACAAGTAGACCGACTCCTGCCTGCATCTACTACTATTACTCCACACATCGACCGCTATCTAGCATGCATCTAGAGTATTAAGTTCATAACAACAGAGTAACGCCTTAAGCAAGATGACATGATGTAGAGGGATAAACTCATGCAATATGATATAAACCCCATCTTTTTATCCTCGATGGCAACAATACAATACGTGTCGTTTCCCTTTCTGTCACTGGGATCGAGCATCGCAAGATTGAACCCAAAGCTAAGCACTTCTCCCATTGCAAGAAAGATCAATCTAGTAGGCCAAACCAAAATGATAATTCGAAGAGACTTGCAAAGATAAACCAATCATACATGCAATAATTTAGAGAAGATTCAAATATTGTTCATAGATAAACTTGATCATAAACCCACAATTCATCAGATCTCGACAAACACACCGCAAAAAGAAGAGTTACATCGAATAGATCTCCAACAGAATCGAGGAGAACTTTGTATTGAGATCCAAAGAGAGAGAAGAAGCCATCTAGCTAATAACTATGGACCCCGAAGGTCTGAAGTAAACTACTCACACATCATCGGAGAGGCCATGGAGTTGATGTAGAGGCCCTCCGTGATCAATGCCCCCTCCGGCGGAGCTTCGGAAAAGGCCCCAAGATGGGATCTCTTGGGTACAGAAGGTTGCGGTGGTGGAAATAGGGTTTCGTGGTGCTCCTGGATGTTTTCGGGGTAAGTCAATATATATAGGAGGAAGAAGTAGATCGGTGGAGCAACTAGGGGCCCACGAGGGTGGAGGGCGCGCCCCCTGCCTCATGGCCTCCTCGATTGTTTCTTGACGTCCACTCCAAGTCCTCTGGATCATGTTTGTTCCAAAAATCATGCTCTCGAAGGTTTCATTCCGTTTGGACTCCATTTGATATTTCTTTTCTACGAAACACTGAAATAGGCAAAGAAGAGCAATTTGGGTTGGGCCTCCGGTTAATAGGTTAGTCCCAAAAATAATATAAAAGTGTAATATAAAGCCCATTAACATCCAAAACAGATAATATAATAGCATGGAAGAATCAAAAATTATAGATACTTTGGAGACGTATCACCCATCACGGTCCAGCAAGCCTACGATGGGATTACTCACGCACGGCAGTGACCATCGTGAACTTGGTGATGGAGGATGGTTGATGATGACGATGCCGACGGATTCCCCTCTCCGGAGCCTAGAACGGACTACAGATCTGCCCTCCCGAGGAAGAATAGGGCTTGGCGGTGATGACCCACAAGTATAGGGGATCAATTGTAGCTATTTTCTATAAGTAAGAGTGTCGAACCCAACGAGGAGCAGAAGGAAATGACAAGTCGTTTTCAGCAAGGTAATGTTTGCAAGTGCTGAAATTATAAGTAGTAGAGTAGTTTGATGGCAAGGTAATTTGTAACGAACAAGTAACAATAGTAGTAACAAAAGTGCAGCAAGTTAGACCAATCCTTTTGAGGCAAAGGACAGACCAAAACAGTCTCTTATCATAAGCAAGGTGTTCCTGAGGGTACACGGGAATTTCATCTAGTCACTTCCACCATGTTGGTTCGATTTGTGTTCGCTACTTTGATAATTTGATATGTGGGTGGACCGGTGCTTAGGTGATGTTCTTACTTGAACAAACCTCCTACTTATGATTAACCCTCCCGCAAGCATCCACAACTACGAGAAAAGTATTAAGAATAATAACCATAGCATTAAACTTTTGGGTCCAATCGGTCCCTTACGGAATAGCGCAGAAACTGGGGTTTAAGCTTCTGTCACTCTCGCAACCCATCAATTAATTGCTACTCCACAATGCATTCCCTTAGGCCCAAATATGGTGAAGTGTCATGTAGTCGACGTTCACCTTACACCACTAAGGGAATCACAACATACATACTATCAAAATATTGAACACATATCAAATTCACATGATTACTTGCAACATGATTTCTCCCGTGACCTCAAGAACAAAAGTAACTACTCACAAATGATAATCATGCTCAAGATCAGAGGGGTGTTAAATAGCATATTGGATCTAAACATATAATCTTCCACCAAATAAACCATATAGTAATCAACTACAAGATGTAATCAACACTACTAGTCACCCACAAGCACCAATCTATAGTTCTGGTAACAAGATTGAACACAAGAGATGAACTAGGGTTTGAGATGAGATGGTGTTGTTGAAGATGTTGATGGAGATTGCCCTCCCAAGATGGGAGAGTTGTTGGTGATGATGATGACGATGATTTCCCCCTCCGGGAGGGAAGTTCCCCCCGATGGTATCGCTTCGCCGGAGGGCAAGAGTGCTCCTTCCCAAGTTCCACCTCGAGACGGCGGCGCTCCATCTAGAAAGTCCTCCTCCTTATTTTTTTTCTAGGTCAAAATGACCTATATACCAGAAGATGGGCACCGAAGGTGGGCCTGGGTGAGCACAACCCACCAGGGCGCGCCTGGGCTCCCTGGCGTGCCCAGGTGGGTTGTGCCCACCTGGTGGGCCCCCTCTGGTAGTTATTTGCTCCAATATTCATCATATATTTGATAAAAAATCTCTGTGAAGTTTCATCTTGTTTGGAGTTGTGCGGAATAGGTGGCCTGACGTAGCTTTTCCAGGTCCAGATTTCCAACTGCCAGAATTCTCCCTCTTTGTGTATACCTTGCATATTATGAGAGAAAAGGCATTAGAATTACTCCAAAAAGCATTATTATGCATAAAAACATCTGAAATAACAGTAAGAAAACATGACGCAAAATGGACGTATCAGGCGGTGGCTACGTATCGTAAAACGTGATGAATCCTTCTCTCTGATTTTTTTCTCCCCGAACATGAATATATGGAGTTGGAGTTGAGGTCGGTGGAGGTCCAGGGGGCCCACAAGGGCAGAGGTCGTGCCCCAGGGGGTGGGCGCGCCACCCACCCTTGTGGCCAGTGTGTGGGCCCCCTTCGGTTGATTCTTTCGCCAGTATTTTTTATTTATTCCAAAATCGATCTCCGTGAATTTTCAGGTCATTCCGAGAACTTTATATTTCTGCACAAAAATAACACCATGGCAATTCTGCTGAAAACAACGTTAGTACAGGTTAGTTCCATTCAAATCATGCAAGTTAGAGTCCAAAACAAGGGCAAAAGAGTTTGGAAAAGTAGATACGATGGAGACGTAGCAGTACCTATGAGTGCATAGTAGTCTTTCTCTCTTTTAGATCTTGAGTACCATGTCCCCCTTCTTCTTTGTATGATCGGGACCAATATTATGTAATTCTTATGTTGTGTTTGTTATCCGATGAATTGTGGATTTATGGTCAGATTGTTCATTGAATATATTTGTTACTTTGTTGTATAGTTGAGTGGCTATGTATGCTTTCCGATATACTTGTCTTCTCTGGCCAAGATAGATGGGTAGTTCTTCAGAGGAAGTGGTGCATAGTAGTGGGTTCAATATTGCAGTGTTCTATATCCCAGTGACAGAATGGGGACATGACACATATTTGTATTGTTACTACTAAGGATAAAATGACTGAGATTTATCTTATTGATAGATTTTTTCTGTGTACATTATGTTATCTTGCTTATTATGTTGTTATGTTTCTAGTAAACTTAATACCTTGAGATGCATGTTGGATAGAAGTTCCAGGGTGGAGTAATAATAATAGATGCAGTTGGATAACGGTCTACTTATCACGGATGTAATGCCTCTACAAGATTGTGCCATGAATGATCAAAGTTATAAATGTTGCTTTTGCATCAATTGCCCAACAGTAATTTGTCTACCATGACATTGGCTGCTTTTGAGAGGGATACCACTAGTGAACCTACCCAGCCGGCTAAAGGGGGTTTAAACCTGTTGTAGTGGTGGCCTTGGCAACGGGGTTGTCAAGGGGGTTTAAACCTGCTATAAGCTGGTTGAGTCATTGGCCCTACGGTTTTGTCGTAATATTGCTTCTTGTAGTTGCTTATGGAAGATCAGGCCATGGAGGTCGGCTTCGCAGAAAATGATTCTATGGAGATCAAACGTCTACTTCAGCAACTCAAGATTAGAGGTTGACTAGCACATGTCAGGAGAAGCCTGCCTCAGGATCCTCTATCGGCCCTAGAATCCAACAAACCATGCTACACATTCCCACAAGGGCAACTAGACGTGGAACCCATATTTTAGGGAGATTCATGAACTGGCCAAGGCTTCGAGACACTACTTGAAGACAACACCTTCAGCTTTGCATCAACCTAGGAGCGATGAAATCCATTAACCCGTTTAGGAGCTACTGGCAGTGTTACGTCGTAGGGTGCCTCAAGCCACCAGAAGTCGACCCATTAGGCCGAATCGAGGCCCCTTAGGTTGCTGCACGGCTCCTACCATCAACCCAGCATGTGACCGCCCCTCCCCTACATGGAGGAGCGAGCATCTTGATATACAAGGCTAGAAGATCAAACTGTTACGAGGACTCTCCAACCTCCCTAGCCGACTAGGATTTGTGTAACCCTAGGCCTCGGCATGCTGTTTGTTGAGGCTGGGCTAGTCTTTAGGTCACACCATCATTATCCCTTGGTATACCTACGATTTTAGATATCATCATTTTACACCCTATCAAATGAATACAATACGACCATGAGTAGGGTTTTAAGTCTAGAGAGAGGGCCCAGACCTGGGTAAATTGTCTCATGTTTACCTCTAGGACTTCCGGCTTGTTGCGACACCCTACTGAGGGGTTTGTCGGATTCTACACCGACAAGCATACCACCTCAACAAAATATATAGGATATCAAAAAAATTCATGCCCTATCTACCACAAATTTAAATCATCATCATGCATGCCACGTTCACTAGAGACCATTGCACTATGTGTAGTAGTGCTTGCTCAGCCATGTCCTAAGACAGAGCATCTGTTGGTCCTCTCACATCCCAATAAACCCAAGACCTTGTGTCATGTTTGTCTTGGAGGTGGCTGAGAGCGGTCATCAAAGCCCGCTCACTGAACGTAATGTTGTCCATGATTGTGTTGTAAAGGTCAAGGCGCATGTCTATATGCTTGATCTACCCTAATGGTGGATGCTGATACGTCCTATAATTTTTGAATGTTTCATGCTATTATATTATCATTTTATATACCTTATATGCCATTTTATATTGTTTTTATGGACTAGCCTGTTAACTTAGTGCCCAGTGCCAGTTGTAGTTTTCTACATTTTTTTGTTTTTCCAGGAAATCCATACCAAACGAAGTCCAAACACGATGAAAAATTTGGATGATTTTTCTGGATCAAAAGAGACACTGGAAGCTTTCGAAGGAGACCAGATGCTGCAGAGGGAGTGACAAGGTAGGGGGCACGCCCAGTTACCTGATACTTCTCCAATGTCTCTATAATTATTGATTGTTCCATGCTATTATAGTATCAATCTTGGATGTTTTATATACACTTACAAGCAATTATATATCATTTTTGGGACTAACCTATTAACTTAGTGCCCAGTGCCAGTTGATGTTTTTGCCTGTTTTTGGTTTTTTGGAATATTGGTACCAAACAATGTCCAAATGCCACGAAACTTTTTGGAGATTTTTTTCTGGACATAAGAGACCCTGGAAGCTCCAGGAGTGGATAAGAAGATGGAGCAGTGGCCCACGAGGCATCAGGGCGCGCCTAGGGGGTAGGATGTGCCCTGGTGGCTCGTGGGGCCCATGTAGCTCTGTCTGACCTAACTCTGCCTCTATAAATTCTCTAAAATAGGGAAACCACTAGAGGAGTACACGAAATACTTTTTCTACCACCGCAAATTCCTGTTCTCAAGAGATCCCATTTGGAGGCCTTTTTCGGCACTCTGCCGGAGGGGGATTCGATCACAAAGGGGCTCTACATCAACCTTGCCGCCCTTCCGATGATGCGTGAGTAGTTTACCACAGACCTACGGGTCCATAGTTAGTAGCTAGATCTTTGTCTCTCTATTTTATCTTCAATACGATGTTCTCCTTGATGTTCTTGGAGTTCTATCTGATGTAATCACTTTTTGCAGTGTGTTTATTGGGATCCGATGAATTGTGAGTTTATGATCCGATTATCCATGAATATTATTTGAGTTTTCTCTGAACTCTTTTATGAATGATTATTATAGCTTCGTATTTCTCTCCGGTCTATTGATTTGGTTTGGCCAACTAGATTGATTTATCTTGCAATGGAAGAGCTGCTTTGTAATGGGTTCTATCTTGTGGTGCTCAATCCCAGTGACAGAAAGGGACATGATATGTATTGTAGCATTGATATTAAGGATAAAAAGATGGGGTTTATTCATGTGTGAGTTTACTTTGTCTACATCATGTCATTTTGCTTAAGGCGTTACCTCATTCTTTATGAACTTAATACTCTAGATGCATGTTGGATAGCGGTCGATGGGTGGAGTAATAGTAGTAGATGCAGAATTGTTTCGGTTTACTTGTCTTGGACGTGATGCCTATATACATGATCATTGCCTTGGATATCGTCATGATTATTTGTTTTTCTATCAATTGCCCAACAGTATTTTGTTTACCCACCGTATGCTATTTTCAAGAGAGAATCATGTAGTGAAAACTATGGCCCCCATGTCTACCTTTATCATATAATAAAAATCCTAAAAATACCTTGCTGCAATTTTACTTTATTTAATCTTTTTTATTTTTGTTCGATCTATCTATCTATGGCCCCCGCTAAGGGATCAACAACCCTTGTTCGCGTTGGGTGCAAGAATTTGTTATTTTGCGTGCAGGTGTTGTTAACGAGTTGTTGCGTGATTCTCCTACTAGATTGATCACCTTGGTTTCATGCATAACTAAGGGAAATACTTATCTCTGCTGTACTGCACCATCCCCTCCTCTTTAGGGGAAATCCCAACGCAGCTCACAAGTAGCAGTGCCTTGTGGCCACCCCGTGGCTCCGTTTGACCTAATTCCAGTCCTACAAATTCCCATATATCCATAAACCTCCGATGTGAGACCCAAAACAATTCTTCTGCCACCGTGAGCCTCTGTACTTCTGCAAATCCTATCTCGTGGCCTGCACCGGTACTCTGTCGAAGGAGGAAACCATTGAGGAGGCTATATTCATCAACCTTGTTGCCTCCACGATGATGTGTGAGTAGTTCCCACATACCTACTGTGACGCCCCCGATTCAATCGTACACTAATCATACACGCAAACGTGTACGATCAAGATCAGGGACTCACGGGAAGATATCACAACACAACTCTACGAATAAAATAAGTCATACAAGCATCATATTACAAGCCAGGGCCCTCGAGGGCTCGAATACAAGAGCTCGATCATAGACGAGTCAGCAGAAGCAACAATATCTGAGTACAGACATAACTAAAAAAGTTGCCATAAGATGGCTAGCACAAACTGGGATACATATCGAAAGAGGCGCAGGCCTCCTGTCTGGGATCCTCCTAAACTACTCCTGGTCGTCGTCAGCGGCCTACACATAGTAGTAGGCACCTCTAGAGTAGTAGGAGTCGTCGTCGATGGTGGCGTCTGGCTCCTGGACTCCAACGTCTGGTCGTAACAACCGGGTATAGAAAGGGGAAAAGGGGGAGCAAAGCAACTGTGAGTACTCATCCAAAGTACTCACAAGCAAGGAGCTACACTACATATGCATTGGTATCAATGAAAGGGGTAGTATATGTGGATTGAACTGCAGAATGCCGAAATAAGAGGGGGATAGCTAGTCCTATCGAAGACTATGCTTCTGGCCGCCTCCATCTTGCATCATGTAGAGGAGGGTAGATGGTAAATTCACCAAGTATCATCGCATAGCATAATCCTACCCGGCGATCCTCCCCTCGTCGCCTTGTGAGAGAGCGATCACCAGTTGTATCTGGCACTTGGAAGCATGTGTTTTATTAAGTATCCGGTTCTAGTTGTCATAAGGTCGAGGTACAACTCTGGGTCATCCTTTTACTAAGGGACACGGCTATTGAATAGATAAACTTCCCTGCAGGGGTGCACCACATTTGCCAACACGCTCAATCCCCTTTGGCCGGACACACTTTCCTGGGTCATGCCCAACCTCAGAAGATCAACACGTCGTAGCCCTACCTAGGCACAACAGAGAGGTCAGCACGCCGGTCTAAATCCTAAGCGCGCAGGGGTCTGGCCCATCGCCCATTGAACACCTGCACATTGTGTACGCGGCCGGTGAGCAGGCCTAGCAACCTCCATTACAAAGGAAGTTGCGTTACCCGGTCCAACCCGGCATGCGCCGCTCAGTCGCTGACGTCAAGAAGGCTTCGGCTGATACCATGACATCGAGTGCCCATAACTATCCCCACGTAGTTGGTTAGTGCGTATAGGCCAGTGGCTAGACTCAGATCAAATACCAAGATATCGTTAAGCATGTTATTTAGAAGTAACCGCGGACGCCGACCAGGGCCAGGCCTACCTCTCTCCTGGGTGGTCTCAACCTGCCCTGTTGCTCCGCCACAAAGATCCACCCAGAGGGTCGTCGGGACAAAGGTCCTTTCAGTCCCCAATCTGTGAATCACTCGTGGGTACTCTACGAGCCGGCCCATCTTTAGTCATCACATGTATCATGTATATGTATATAAGTATATACCCGTGATCACCTCCCTAGTGATCACGGCCCGATAGTATAGCACGGCAGACTGACAAGAATGTAGGGCCACTGATGATAAGCTAGCATCCTATACTAAGCATTTAGGAATGCGGGTAAGGTATCAACAACTATAGCAACAATGACAGGCCATGCAACAGAATAGGATTAACGGAAAGCAGTAACATGCTACACTACTCTAATGCAAGCAGTAGAGAGAAGAATAGGCGATATCTGGTGATTAAGGGGGCTTGCCTGGTTGCTCTAGCAAGTAAGGGTCGTCAACAACGTAGTCGATCGGGGCACCAGCAGCGATGTCAGTCTCGTAGTCTATCGGAGAGAAGAGGAGGAAGAAACAATGAATACGATGAAAACATATGCATATTGATGCATGACATGACGAGTAACGGTGCTAGGTGTGCCCTAACGCAGTAGGAGGTGATACCGGCGAAGGGGGGAAACAACCGGGAAAGTATCCTCGGTGTTTCGCATTTTCGGATAGATGAACCAGAGGGGTAAAGTTGCGCTATGGTAGGGATGTGTGGCGGACGAACGGGCTGCGTATTCGGATTCGTCTCGTCGTTCTAAGCAACTTTCATGTACAAAGTTTTTTCATGCGAGCTACGGTTAATTTATATTAATTTTAAAAGATTTAAATCTTTTTTAGCATTTATTTAATTATTTTAAAACAACATTATCCAGAATAGTGCTTGCTGACATCAGCATGATGTCATCACAGCATGACGTCATCATGACATCAGCATGACATCAGGAGTTAACTGTGACCGTTGACCGGTCGAACTGACATACATGGCCCGTTTGTCATAGACTGTTTAATCTAATTAGGGTTTAACTAATCTAATTATTCTTTAATTAATTAACACTATTTAATTAGGTTAATTAAACACAATTAATTTAATTAATTAATTATTATATATTTTTATAATCTTTTTTAAAACATTCTGGGGCCGTGGGCCCCATTTGTCTGTGGCCCAAAGGGGCATAACGGGTTTGGGCGCGGGTGCACGAACGGGCGCGGGCGCCAGGAGCGGGCGAAGGGCGACGTGCGCCGGGGTGGGTGCTCGTCCGCAGGAAGTGTGGCGGGGCGAGGCCAGTGGCCAGGGCGGCCTGCCGGCGGCGGCCACGGCTGTGTGTGGAGGCCCGGGGGGCTGCGGTAGGGGGCGCACGAGGCACGGTGCAGGTGGGCACGAGGCACGGCGCAGCCGAGCGCGAGCGCGCCGGGGCGGACGACCGGCGCGGACGGCAGTCGAGCGACGGCGGCGCGAGGCTGCAGCAGCAGCCGTGAAGTAGCGGCAGGAGGAGGAGGCCAGGGGCACGGCCGTGTGTGGAGGCCCGGCGGGGCTGCGACAGGGAGCGGGCACGGCCGAGCAGGGAGGAGGCCGTGGCGCGGGCGCGCGCCTGAGGGGCGGGAGCGCGCAGCGGCACACGGGCGCAGGGGGGGCAGGGGCGGCTCGCAGTGTAGCAGCAGCAGGTTCAGGGGAAGAAGAGGCTGGGGCCTCACCACGGGTTGCAGGGAACGGGGCAATGGGGGGGCGAGGAGGAGGACGGAGACGACGGGGATGGTGGGAAGGAGGTGGCAGGCCGGCGAGATTGCTCCTGCGACAGCGAGGTGGCCGCGGCGGCGGGCGACCGGGGGGACGATGGGATCGGGCTCCTCCCGATCCAGATCCAGTCGAGGGAGTGGGGTGTGGGGCGACGGGGGAGTGGGTTAGGGTTCGGGTGAAGTGGGGGGGTTATGGGGAGTGGGGTGGCCGGTTGGGCCACTGGCTGGGCCAAAGCCCAGTGGGTGGGGGGCTTTTCTTTTGTTTTTGTTTTTGTATTTTCTTTTCCTTTTTCTGTTTTATTTAATTTAGGGTATTTCAGTATTTTATAAATTTGTGTTTTCTTTACTATAATTATCTTTGTAATATTCGGCACAGACCGAACATTTTTGTTTTGATGTTTGAAAACTTTTGATGTTTGACAATATTTAAATTTTGAATTTGAAAAGTTTCGAACCAACGCGATATTAAACAGTGACGGAGGTGACGTGGCATATTTAGCAGAGGTTCGCTGTAGCTTAATTATCCGGGCATTACACCTACGGGTCCACACAGTATCTAGATGTCTCTCTCTTTTGATCTTCAATACAACGACCTCATCTAAAATCAATCTGATGTAAACTTTCGTTGTGCGTTTGTTGGGATATGATGAATTGTGGGTTTATGATCAGATTATTCATCGAAAGTATTTGAGTCTTTTTTGAGATTTGTTTATGTGTAATTTTATAGCTATGTATGAGTTTTCTTTGGCCAAGTTAACAATTAGATCTTCAAAGGGAGTGGTGCATAGTTGTAGGTTCAATCTTGTGGTGTCCTTACTCTGTTACAGGAGGAGTTGCAAGGCATGTATTGTATTGTTGCTACTAAGGGTAATACGATGGGGTTCAAACATATTGCATGGTCTTATTCTATCTACATTATGTCATCTTGCTTCAAGCATTACTCTATTTATGAAAGTGCAACTATCCCTAGGTGGTTTTGGTAATTCATAACAACATATAGCTCATTGAGCTAATGCTATTCCAAGATGATTATTTCAGGAAAGCTCAATGATTGGCATGGCATGGATGTGAAAGTGGAACCCTCAAGATGCTAAGGACAAAGGATTGGCTCAAGCTCAAAAGCTCAAGACTCTTCATTTTATATTTTAGTGAACCAAGATCACATTGAGTCTTTAGGAAAAGCAAATACTATCAAGGAGGGATGAGGTGTTGCTTAATGAGCCTCTTGCTTCATGTGCTTAGTGATATGCTCCAAAACCCTCAACTACTTTCCCATATCCACATATGACCTAAACCCTAAGCCAAACTCGGTCCTACCGATTCTTCCTATCCGGCGCCACCGAGTTTCACTTGTCATAAGCCACTGCCAAACCCTAGCAATTCGGTTCTACCGATAGGGATCTCGGTCTCACCGAGATGGGATTGCAAACTCTCTGTTTCCCCTTCGTAACTTTTCGGTCTCACCGAAAGAGCGAATCGGTCCCACCGAGATTACAATGTAAATTCAGTGTTTCCCCTTTGTAACTTTTCGGTCTCACCGAAAGAGCAAATCGGCCCCATCGAGTTTGCCTGACCAACTCTCTGGTTAGCTAATTACCAAATTCAGTCTCACCGAGTTTGTGTAATCGGTCTCACCGACATTACGTTATGCCCAAACCCTAACCATATCGGTCCTACCGAGTTGCATGTCAGTCCCACCGAAAATCTCTAACGGTCACCGGGTTTACATTTTCGGTCCAACCGAGTTTGTTGATTCGGTCCCACCGAGATTGGAAAATTGTGCGTAACGGTTGGATTTTGTGTGGAGGCTATATATACCCCTCCACCTCCTCTTCATTTGGAGAGAGACCGATCAGAACACATACACCATTCCAACTCATATGTTCTGAGAGAGAACCACCTACTCATGTGTTGAGACCAAGATATTCCATTCCTACCATATGAATCTTGATCTCTAGCCTTCGCAAGTTGCTTTCCACTCAAATCTTCTTTCCACCAAATCCAAATCCTATGAGAGAGAGTTGAGTGTTGGGGAGACTATCATTTGAAGCACAAGAGCAAGGAGTTCATTACCTACACACCATTTGTTACTTCTTGGAGAGTGGTGTCTCCTAGATTGGCTAGGTGTCACTTGGGAGCCTCCGACAAGATTGTGGAGTTGAAACAAGGAGTCTGTAAGGGCAAGGAGATCGCCTACTTCATGAAGATCTACCGCTAGTGAGGCAAGTCCTGTGTGGGCGATGGCCATGGTGGGATAGACAAGGTTGCTTCTTCGTGGACCCTTTGTGGGTGGTTGCTTCTTAGTGGACCCTTCGTGGGTGGAGCCCTGTGTGGACTCGCGCAACCGTTACCCTTTGTGGGTGGAACCCTCCGTGGACTCTCTCAACCGTTACCCTTTGTGGGTTGAAGTCTCCATCAACGTGGATGTAGGATAGCACCACCTATCCGAACCACGGGAAAAACATCCATGTCTCCAATTGCGTTTGAATTCTCCAAACCCTTCCCTTTACATTCTTGCAAGTTGCATGCTTTACTTTCCGCTGCCAATATACTCTTTGCATGCTTGCTTGAATTGTTTGATGATTGCTTGACTTGTCCTAAAATAGCTAAAATCTGCCAAGAACTAAAATTGGGAAAAGGTTAAGCTTTTATTTGGTCAAGTAGTCTAATCACCCCCCCCCTCTAGACATACTTTCGATCCTACAAATGGTATCAGAGCTTTGGTCTCCATTTGCTTTGATCTCCATAGCTTTTGGTGGTCATAGCCTTGGTTTCACAACCTAGGAGAGTATGGCGTCTAGCGAGGGAAATTATCACCGTAGAGGTCCCTACTTTGATGGTACTAATTTTGCTAGTTGGAAGCATAAAATGAAAATGCATATTCTTGGACATAACCCCGCCGTTTGGGCTATTGTGTGTGTTGGTTTGCAAGGTGACTTCTTTGATGGGAAAGAACCAAACCGTGAAGCTACCGCAGATGAGTTGAAGATGTTGCAATACAATGCTCAAGCTTGTGATATTCTCTTCAACGGATTGTGCCCCGAAGAATTCAACAAAATCAGCCGTCTTGAGAATGCGAAGGAAATTTGGGACACTTTGATTGATATGACGAAGGTACCGACTCCGTCAAGGAATCCAAGTTGGATGTGCTTCAAAGTCAACTTGACAAGTTCAAGATGAAGGATGGTGAAGGTGTCGCTGAAATGTACTCTAGGCTTGCTCTCATCACAAATGAGATTGCCGGCTTAGGAAGTGAAGAGATGACCGATAGATTCATCATCAAGAAGATTCTAAGAGCCTTGGATGGAAAATATGATACCGTGTGAACATTGATCCAAATGATGCCCAATTACAAAGATCTCAAGCCAACGGAGGTGATTGGAAGAATTGTTGCTCATGAGATGTCACTTAAGGATAAAGAGGAACTTCACAACAAATCAAGTGGTGCCTATAAAGCCTCATGTGAAGCCCCTACATCATCAAGTGAGAAACAAGACTTCAATGAAGAATTGAGCTTAATGGTGAAGAACTTCAACAAGTTCTACAAGAGTAGAAGCAAAGATAGAAGCTTCAAGTCAAGGTCCTACAATGACAAAAGATCTTCTAGTCGAGAGCGAAACTGCTACAGTTGTGGAAGACCCGGACACTATTCCAATGAGTGTACAGCTCCCTACAAGAGAAGAGAAGATTCTCCAAAAAGAAGAAGCAAAGAATCACCACCAAGAGAGAGAAGGAGTAGAGATGATCGTTATGAACGAAGATACTCACGGAGAAGCAAGGATTTGGAAAGGAAGGAAAAATCATCAAGGAGCTACACAAGACGAAGACATCAAGCTCATGTTGGTGAATGGGTATCCGGCTCCGACTCCGACAGCCACTCCGAGAGAAGTTATCACTCCGACTCCGAAGATACTCAAGATGAAGGTGTTGCCGGTCTAGCACTTGTGTCAACCAACTCCTACGACATATTTTACTCACCAAATGAAGGAATTGGAAGATGCTTCATGGCCAAAGGTCCTAAGGTAACACACCCCGAGTATGTTGATTTCAATAGTGATGAAGATGACTTGTTAGGTGATGATTTACTTGTTGACAACTCTAGTGATGAATACTATGATGAAATGTCAATTAATCATGCTAATCAAGATAAAACAAATGACAATGATAAGGAAAAGATTGAGGCTCTAACTAAAGAACTAAACACTCTTAAGTTAGCTCATGAAACTATCTTCGAAGATCATCGAGAACTTTTAAGAGCTCATGAGAAATTACGCTTTGAAAAGCTCAATCTTGAGCAAGAGCATGAGTTTTTAAAAGCAATCAATGATGATCTCCGCAAGAAAAGTTCTTCTTACATTGCCAAGCATTTACTCTTATCCACTTACATGCCTCAAGTCAATTCTAGTAACAAGAACAAGAAAGATTCTTCCTCTAGCAGTAACAAAGATCATGCTAAATCCAATATTGTTGCTTCTAGTAGTTCTCTTGATTCCACTAATGATTCTCTTAGCCAAGTTACACTTGAGCAAGAAAATAGCTTATTGAAGGGAATTATAGAGAACGGAGTGTACAAAAGCCTTGCCGGGAGCAAGCAATTCGAGGAAATTGTGCGCAAGCAAGGAATGCACCGGAAGAATCAAGGTGTTGGTTTTGAATGGAAGTTCAATGCCAATGGAGTTGAGTGGGAAGAAGATCAATACCCCAAGACAAAGTTTGTTCCTCAACAAGAGAAGTATGATACTTCTTTCAAGGGGACACAAGCTCAAGATGATCTTCCACCACAAGACTACAAGCAAAAAGGCAAGGACAAGCTTCAAGAGGAAATTGACGCATTTGAAGAAGCTCCTAAGACCTTAGTCAAGTGGATTCCCAAGACTACTTCAAGTTCCACTTCATCAAGTACGACTACAACTCCAAGGATTCCCATCAAGATGATGTGGATCCAAAAGAAGAAGAACTAGAGAGTTCTTGAGGGTGACTCCGCCAACATACTTCACTCTTATCATTTTGGCAAGAACAAGTGCAATCAACTTCCACATCCTGCACTAGTTCAAGGAGTCACAAACCTCTTGTTGGTAAGACAAGGGACAAGGTAACCTAAAGTTTTCATGGACATCATCTTGTGTGTGCATCACTCTATGTCTATGGATATCCTTGTTTGTTCCTTGTGGGACTAACCCATGTAGGTATTGAAAGTGCAATTCACTCAAATGGATAGCTCCAAGTGATCTACATCAACATTGAGCATCCACAACTTCAACATCTACATGAAGTCATCATCGACAAAACCCAAGGTTAGTTCATCCCTCTTAGGGGGGTATCACATCTAGGGGGAGCTTTACTCTAAGACTTGAGCTAAAGCAACTCTAAAGATGTGAACACAACAATGCTTTATGTAAAAGTGGTAACCCCACTTGAGCTTAAACGATGAGTATGACCTATGATCAAGTGTTCTCACTTGACTCCTAAGTCAATATACTCATATATAGATGACCTAGTCATCGCAAATTGCTTGATAGTTGCTAGAATTGGTTGTGCATGCCTTGTCACATATTTCATTGCCATCTTATTGTGTGAGCATGCTGGATGCATATTTTACTCATTCGAGGACATCCACTTGTTGTTTTGATTGTTTGGTTTTATTTTCTTTTGCCAAGTGGATGGACAAGAATGCCTAAGAACCTCCTCTAACTATCTATGCTTTTCTCGTCTCAAACTCTATTCATGCTGCATCACAAAATTTGATCAAGTCAGATTCGAACACTCTGTGTGAGGAGCGCTCGGAGTCCCCGATTCGTCATAGACTTAAACTTCCAAAACCTCTTTATGATTCTCGGTCTGACCGATACCCCACTTTCGGTCCTACCAAGATCATTAAGTTGATCTAGGTTTTCGATCTCGATGCAACCGATTTGAACCTTTTGGTCACACCGAGTTTCAGTAACTGCCTGCAGTTATGAATCTCGGTGCCACCGAGTTGTTCCACTCGGTCACACCGACAGGGTCGGGCTATATATAGCCACGGGCAAAATTTTGGAAATTTCTCCAAACCCCTTCGCCAGTGCGATAGCCTGCTCTGCCAACGTGGTCTCCGGATCGTCTCCTCGCCGCCAGCCGCGTCCAGTCGCTGGTCTCCGTCGCCGTCAACGGGAATTCTACCCCGCCGTTGCTGCCGTAGCGAGTCTCCGCCGAACTAGGGTATGGACTCGATCTTTGTGCTATTCTCCAATCCGATTCTTAGCACATTGTGATCATCATGATTCTTGCCACGATTGAAACACTCCTATCCAGTCAATGCGCTCGTAGATTAGGTTTGATTCGAAAATTTTAGGGTTAGGTTTCCGCCAAAACCATCTCGGACCCACCGAGTTGAAAAACTCGGTCCCACCGATTTGGCTTATGCCATTGCACAAGTGAGACTCGGTCTGACCGAGAATTACTTATCGGTGTGACCGATTTTGGAACTCTATGAAACCCTAGCAGTCTCGGTGCCACCGAACTGTGACTCGGTCTGACCGAGTTCACTAGTTTAGGTGCCAAAACTGCTTCGGTATCACCGAGTTTAAAAATCGGTAGATCCGAGATGATTTCAGTGGGAAACTAAAACTAAGTTTTTGATCATTCTTGTGCAAAAATCTCTGCATTTTGTGATGCTCATCTATTCTACCTCATCTATAAACTCTTCACAGGGTCAGCAGTCAGCTTGTTCAACATGTCAGATCAGAGTGACAGCCAGAATGTGTCAGAACAGCAAGTGGTGATGAGTGAGGGCACTAGTCCCTCCAGCTCTTCAGATGATGGCAACAGAAGTACCCCAAGCAATCTGCCAAAAGCTGCCACTAGACAAAGGAAGAAGAGAACTTCTGATTCTGAAGATGAAGATTATGTGGCAGAGGAAGAGGCCACATCAAAGAGAGTTGAGCCAGCTCAAGGCACAAAGCCAGGACTGAAGATCAAAAGGCCATGAGGCAGGCAGCCTATGTCAAAGGCTAGAGCTTCAACTGAAAAGCCTGCACCCAAAGAGCCAGTTGTTGCTGAAGGCAAGAAGAGGAAGGAAAGGGTCAAGAAGACCGTAGCCAGAGTGCTTGGAAAGGCTTCCATCATGGAAGAGGAAGAGGAAGAAGAGGTTGCTGCACCAGCACCTAAGGCACCCAAGCTAATGGGTGATGCTATCAAATCAGGGGCTACTGCATCTAAGCCCAAGGCTGCATCAAAGGTCAAGACAGCACCAAAGATAAATACAAGGAGCATACCTGCTGCTAAAAAGAACAAGGCCCCAGTGCCTGAAGCTGCTGAAGAAGAGGAAGAGAATGTTCTGAGAAACCTCAAGCCCAAGATCCCAGACCACAATGATGCTCATCCTGTGGCTGAGGACATGAAGCTCAGGAGAGACTCAGGGCTGAGGAAGTGGAGAGAAGCAGATCCATATGCTTCAAGGAGAAGGACTGTTGTGGATTACAGATTTCACACCAAGGAACAACAGGACTTCTATGAGACAGTACTGCTTGACAAGAAGCCAATTGTTTGTGACATGAGATGGGTCGACTGGACCTACATGAAGGAAAATGAGGAACACTACCCTGGAGTGTATGACAGCTTTATTGCGTGTGGAGTTGCAGACTTTGTTGGGCAGAAGCTCACAAAGTGGAACGAGGAGCTTATCATGCAATTCTACTCCACAGCACACTTCTACCCAGATGGAAGGATCACATGGATGTCTGAAGGTACGAGGTACCAATCAACTGTTGAGGAATGGGCAAAGTTGATCAATGCCCCAGAGGAGCAAGCAGATGACTTGGACATTTATGCCAAGAAGAAGATGGACCACAACTAAATGTCCAACATGTACAAGGAGATTCCCAATGAAGCTCTTGATACTTTCAAGTTTGGGTCTGTGCACTATCTTCTGTCAGGGCTGCCAACAATCAATTGGATATTAAGGCACACTCTCTTGCCCAAGTCTGGAGATCACAAGATGATCAGAGGCCATGCAATCAACTTGCTACATGTATTTGATGTGCCACAGAAATTCAAGGTCATGAGCCTTATAGTAGAGACTATCAAGAGGACTGCAGCAGATTAGAAGAGGAGCTGTGGTTATGCCCCTCAAATTCAGGAGCTCATTAACTCCAAGATGGGCACGGGCATATACTTGTTGGACAAGGAACACTTGCCCATCCATCCAGATTTTGAGGACAATCAAGTAGTCATGACTGAGAATGAACCATCATCTGCCCAAGCACAAGCCAAGAAGGAGAAGGCAAGGAAGGAGAAAGCTGCCAAGATGCCAACTCAAGAGGAGGCATCTGAGTATTTCTTGAAGACCAAACAAGAGCAGCTTGGTTACCTGATTGCATCCACCCTGCGGATTGAGAAAGGACTACCACTCATGCCTTTGCCAGAGTGACACAAGGTCCGAGGTCGTCTGCCGTGCCAGTTGCTGACACCAGAGCCACCACTTCAGCACCAGCTACAGCCTCAGTTCCACCAACTCCAGCATCTACTTCAGCTCCAACTCCAGCGTCTACTTCAGCGTCTACAGAAGCCTTCGTCCTTGGAGTGATCCGGACTCCACCACCACCTGAAGATCAAGCCTGAGTGTCGATCTAGCACTATGCATTTTCTAGGAACTTTTTGGTAACTTGTTGCCGAAGGGGGAGAAAAATGTATAGATCATAGCTTTGAGAGAGAGAGTGTTGCTTTTCTCTCTTGCTTTATTTGGTGGTTTTTCGAACTTGTTTGCTTTTGAGTGCTTGAGATACTATGTCATTGCTTGTGAGACATTGATGATCATGTGTTTGATCATAAGCTACACTTAATGCTTGCTTAATGCTATTATCTTATCTATCTTATGTGATCATTCACTATTCTTGGTGATGAGTGCATGTATTTCATTCTTATCATTTTAAGCGCTCCACCAAGATGTATGTGACATGGAAGAGTAACCCATGACTCTAACTCCTTGTGCATTTGTAGTCCAAAGCAAATTTTAAATATGCACAAACTTAGGGGGATCTCTTACTTATCACATACTTCTCAAAGCGACGATATATTTCATGCTTATTATCATTTGTCGAAGCTTTGATCTATATGTTGTCATCAATTACCAAAAAGGGGGAGATTGAAAGTGCAACTATCCCTAGGTGGTTTTGGTAATTCATAACAACATATAGCTCATTGAGCTAATGCTATTCCAAGATGATTATTTCAGGAAAGCTCAATGATTGGCATGGCATGGATGTGAAAGTGGAACCCTCAAGATGCTAAGGACAAAGGATTGGCTCAAGCTCAAAAGCTCAAGACTCTTCATTTTATATTTTAGTGATCCAAGATCACATTGAGTCTTTAGGAAAAGCCAATACTATCAAGGAGGGATGAGGTGTTGCTTAATGAGCCTCTTGCTTCATGTGCTTAGTGATATGCTCCAAAACCCTCAACTACTTTCCCATATCCACATATGACCTAAACCCTAAGCCAAACTCGGTCCTACCAATTCTTCCTATCCGGCGCCACCGAGTTTCACTTGTCATAAGCCACTGCCAAACCCTAGCAATTCGGTTCTACCGATAGGGATCTCGGTCTCACCGAGATGGGATTGCAAACTCTCTGTTTCCCCTTCGTAACTTTTCGGTCTCACCGAAAGAGCGAATCGGTCCCACCGAGATTGCAATGTAAATTTAGTGTTTCCCCTTTGTAACTTTTCGGTCTCACCGAAAGAGCAAATCGGTCCCACCGAGTTTGCCTGACCAACTCTCTGGTTAGCTAATTACCAAATTCGGTCTCACCGAGTTTGTGTAATCGGTCTCACCGAGATTACGTTATGCCCAAACCCTAACCATATCGGTCCTACCGAGTTGCATGTCAGTCCCACCGAAAATCTCTAACGGTCACTAGGTTTACATTTTCGGTCCAACCGAGTTTGTTGATTCGGTCCCACCGAGATTGGAAAACTGTGTGTAACGGTTGGATTTTGTGTGGAGGCTATATATACCCCTCCACCTCCTCTTCATTTGGAGAGAGAGCCATCAGAACACATACACCATTCCAACTCATATGTTCTGAGAGAGAACCACCTACTCATGTGTTGAGACCAAGATATTCCATTCCTACCATATGAATCTTGATCTCTAGCTGTCGTGGTTCTAAGCCTGACAGTAGAGTGGGGGTAGGTATTGAGAGGCAAGGTCCTAGCTATGGAGAGGTTGTAAGCACCAAGGATGTACGAGTTCAGGCCCTTCTCGGAGGAAGTAACAGCCCTACGTCTCGGAGCCCGGAGGCGGTCGAGTGGATTATGAATGTATGGATTACAAGGTGCCGAACCCTTCTGCCTGTGGAGGGGGGTGGCTTATATAGAGTGCGCCAGGACCCCAGCCAGCCCACGTAGGAGAAGGTTTAAGGTGAGTTAAGTCTGGGGCGTTACTGGTAACGCCCCACATAAAGTGTCTTTACTATCATAAAGTCTACTTAATTACAGGCCGTTGCGGTGCAGAGTGCCTCTTGACCTCCTGGTGGTCGAGTGAGTCTTCGTGGTCGAGTCCTTCAGGCCAATCGAGTGTGTCCTCGTTGGTCGAGTGAGTCCTCGTTGGTCGACTGGAAGGCGACCTCTTCTAGGGATGTCCTAGGGTAAGTTACTTGGGACAGGTCCGTGACCCTACCCTAGGTACATAACCCCATCATTAGCCCCCGAATGGATTGAGGCTTCGAGTGAAGAGGGAGTCGACGTCGTTTCCGATTAACCTTTGCGCTCTAGTTGTGCGCTGTTCTGGATCAAAGAATCTCTTCGTTGACAAGGAGCAATTCGTCTTCGGTCGACTCGATCCATTCTATTTTTGCGTCGAGTGATCTTTCGAACTTCGTCGATCTCCGAGCGACGGATCGCCGGAATCGCCGCGTCTGACAGGCAGATTTGTTGTTCGCGGATTCTGCGGGGTGCGAAATTCGGGGGCGCGCGCGAAGCGGGGCGGACCGCGGCGTTCGGATGGGACGGGGCATAGATGCCTCGATCTCCGCGCCGCCTTTTTCGCCACGTATCCAGTCCCCATAACTGCTCCCAGATATGATTAGATCGACCGGGCCCACATGTCAGCCACTCGGAAGAGACCTTATATATGCGCCCGGTGGGGATTTCTGTGCTGCGCCTCAGCATTCTCTCTCTCTCCCTCTGCCTCCTTCCTCTCTGCTCAGCGCGCTCGCTCTCACCTCCGCACCACTTTCCTTCGCGCATTTCGCCGGCGACCATGGCCAAGGAGAAGACGGCGGCGCTGGAGCGTGCCAAGAAGGCGTCGGCATCGGAGAAGGCGAAGGGGAGATCTACCACCCGCAGGGGGTCTTCGTCCAGATCCCGCCTGCCGAAAGGCTGGGTCCAAGGAGACTGGATCCAGTCGACCATCACAGAGAAGGACCTCCTCGACATGGCCAACGAGGGCTTGATCCCTCACGGAGCTGCGAGGCTGCCGGGGAAGGAGTGGCAGCCACAACCAGAAGAGGGTGAGTGCGTGCTCCTGGCCACTCATGTTGACCGAGGGTTTTCCTTGCCACCCAGCATTTTCTTCCGTGGCTTCCTGAATTTCTTTGGAGCGCAGCTCCACCACTTTACCCCAAACTCCATTGCCTACCTTGCTGCGTTCGTGTCCATGTGCGAGGGTTTCTTGGGCTGTCGACCGCACTGGGGTTTGTTCAAACGTATCTTCACGTGTCGCTCTCAGACCGTGAAGAAGGCGAGCCCAGGTGACGAGAAGACCCGAGTCGTCCAAATGTGTGGGGGCCTGGGGATTCAGGTGAGGAACAATAGCACATTCCCGCCCATGTCTTTTCCCGAGTCCGTCAGGGGCTGGCAGTCGACTTGGTTCTACTGCCAGGTCCAGTCGACGCCAGGGCAGTCGAGTGGACTCCCTCAATTCACCATGGACCGAGTGAACAAGCCCTCCCCTCTGAAGCTGATTCCGGAGGAGAAAGCCGACGTGAAGATGTTGATGGAGCGAGTGGTGCAGCTGGTTCGGGACGGAGTGACAGGCATGGACCTCTTGGAGGTTTTCCTCAAGCGCCGCATCCAACCTCTCCAGTTCCGGAGCCACTGCATGTGGTTGTACTGTGGGCCCGCGGACGAGACCAGAGTCCATCCAGAAGAAGTCGACGATGTCACTCTGGAAAGGTGGATGGTAGCCGTTACCGGGAACAGGGACAACCCGCGCGGAGCCAGAAGGATTCCTCCACTCGACCACGACAGCATCCCAAACAAGGTACACTTGCTCTGCTTTCCGTCGTGTCTTTGTTGTATTCATTCTTGCCGATCCTGTCGACTGGTCGACTGATCGTTGTTTGGGCGACTGCTAGGCCTTCACCGAGCTGTACTCGATGCCCAATGGGGCACAAACTTCGACTGAAGAAGGCGAGGCGAGCGGGGGCGAGGCGAGCGGAGGTGAGGCGAGCGGGGGCGAGAGCCAGGGAGAGGAGGAATGGGACTCGGATGCTGCAGGGGATGACGACGACGATGATGATGATGAAGGTGATGAAGATGACCTCGAGGACGAGGAAGAAGAGGAGGAGGAGGTCGTTCCACCGCGCTCAGAAAGGCGGTCGAAACTTGTCCACGACCCCTCGACCGAACGTGGTAAGGGGGTAGCGACCGCTGCCCAGTCGACCAAGCGCCCTCGGACCACCTCTCCGGCGCCGACTGAAAAGGCGCCGAAGCAGCCCAGGGCGGCCTCATCGAAGCCGGCCAAGCTTCTGCCGAAGATGAAGGTGTCCATCCCCACCATTTCAGGGTAATAGTCTTGTTCATATTTTCTTATTCTTATGCGAACTTTATCTCTGGTCGACACTGATGTTAGTCGACTGATCCTTTGGAGCTGCAGTGCTGCTACTTCTGAGACCTCGACCCGGGCCGATGACCACGAGATGGAGGATGCCGCAACTTCGAATCCAGGTGCCGTGTTCTTAATACCATACTTAGTCGACTGACTCGCGATCTCTGATCCTGACACTTCTCTGCAGCTCCACCCAACACTGTTATCGATCTGCCTGATGATGATGAGGATGAGGAGCCGCTGAAGCACAGGAGGAGTCGGAAAGCGCCTGCCGGCAAGGTGTCTCAGGATGCGTCAGCGCCTGAGATTCTGACTGTGGAGGGAGAGAACACCACTCGACACACGGTGACCTTCGCGACCCCACTGACGAGTGCTCAGCAGCCTTCCCTCTTCACGACTCACCACGTCCCAGAGGACCAAGCTGGTGCGGCGAAGGAGGCGATACGCCAGGCGGGACTCATGATGGAGCAGCTGAAGACCATCCGGGATGCGAGTCAAGCAGCCTATGACGCCAGCTCTGCCCTCCAAAGCAATGTCCAGGTCAGTCGACTGCTGTTTGTTCTGTTGGATACGCTCCCAAAAACTTTTCTTTTCCGGGATTTATATTGGTTACCCACTGGGAGTGTTGAATAAACTCCGTGTTAGCGGGGGCACGCTGAGTGCACCCGCTGGGTGTAGTCCCCAAGGCTAGGGTCGACTGCTGGCAGTCGGCCTTAGGCTTTATAATGTCGATCTTTCTATCAGTCGACTGGTCGACTGGATTTCGCAAACCGGTGGGGGCACGCTGAGTGCACCCACTGGGTGTAGTCCCCGAGACTGTGGTCGACTGCTTGCAGTTGATCACAGTCTTAGAGAATGCGTCTCGCACACTGTTTTTTTTTTTTTTTGAGGTCGACTGGTCGACTTTGTCTTCAACAGGATTAGTGGGGGCACGCTGAGTGCACCCACTGGGTGTAGTCCCCGAGACTACGGTCGAATGCTTGTATTCGGCTGTAGTCTTAGAAACGTGTGTTTTTCCCTTTTTCACTCGGAAGTGAATTATTTTTGACGTTTGGTCGATTGGTTCTTCGCAGAACTCCTGTGATCTTGTGGCTCGCTACTCAGAGCTAGAACAGAAACACACTCAAGTCGAGCTGAGCTTGAAGCTGGTTCAGGAGAAGCTGACAAAGGCGAAGGAGGAGACTGAAGGTATGTTTGGTGAGACCTTGACAACTGCTTTTCCTCTTGCTTGTTTCAACATCTGATCATGCTGTGTCTTGCAGGTAAGGTAAAGGAGGCCCAGCAGAAGAAAGACCTTGAGCTAGCTGAGAAGATCAAGCTTGCTGACGAGAAGTTAGCTTCAGTCACCAAGCTTGAACAGGACAATACCAACCTGAAAACTGCTCTTGGGATTGCCAACAAAGAAGTCAGTCGACTGAGAACCGACAAAGCTGCCTTGACCGATCAAGTCAGCAAATTGACTGAGAAGAAGACTGCGCTGGAGGCCTTCCTGAGTGGCTTTGCCAAGAAGCTGTTTCTTATGCTCGAAGGTAAACCTCCATGTTTGGCAAGTATTTCTGACTGTGGCTTCTTCCATTCGACTATCCCCTTGACTTAGTGATCACTCTTGCAGAATTTTGTCAAAACTTTGAAGAAGAAACCAGCCGACTGGAGCCAAACCTTGACCCTGTCAATTCTCCGGTAAATGACGAGGTTGCCATGGATATCTTCCGACTGGAGTCTCGCGTTGCATCTGTCGTGGATTATCTCGCCAGGCTGAAGGCCGCCACATCTCGCATCGACTCGACGCTCTGGCCTGAGGAGACACTTCAGAATGACCTTGAGTCATTAATGGCCCGCTTGAACACGATCCCTGGTCGAGTGCAGGAATGGAAGAAGTCCTCGGCTCGGTGTGGTGCAGATGTTGCTCTATGTCTGGCCCGAGTCCACTGTAAAGATGCACGAGAGGAGAAGCTGGCGGCTCTTCGGGTGGCCAATACCAAGAAGCACGACTTCAGGTCCTTCATGGAGACTTTCCTTGCAGCTGCCACTCGGATCGCCGACGGGATTGATCTTGATGAATTCGTCGCACCTTCCAGCCCTCCACAGGAGGGGTAAAAAACTTCTTATGGCTCGACTCTTTTAAATTTGCCTCGGTATGCCGAGTGGAATTGTATCCGACAAACTTTAACAGGCTTGACGCCTGAGCACTTTTGGTTCCTTTAGACATCGATTTGAACTTGAATTCGGCGTTTGAATATGATTGCCTTCGGCTCAAAATGTCCTTTGCAGGTTCAAAGCAAGGTGCCTGTGCTTAGGCGAGCGCTTGGACTGCAGATAAGCCTTCGAGCGTGAGGATCGCTCTTCACTCGGTAGGATTTTTATAACTTAGGCGAGCACGAGGCCGCAGCTAAGCCTCCGAGTGGAAGGCTGGCTTACCACTCGGTAGGATTCTGATAAACTTAGGCGAGTGCTTGGACTGCAGCTAAGACCCCGAGTGAGAGGATTGCTCACCACTCGGTAGGATTTTTATAACTTAGGCGAAACGGATTCGCAGCTAAGCCTCCGAGTGAGAGTCTGGCTCACCACTCGACAGGATTTTGATAACTTAGGCGAGTGCTTGGACTGCAGCTAAGCCTCCGAGTGAGAGGATTGCTCACCACTCGACAGGATTTTGATAACTTAGGCGAGCACGAGGCTGCAGCTAAGCCCCCGAGTGTGAGGATTGCTCACCACTCGGTAGGATTTTTATAACTTAGGCGAAACGGATTCGCAGCTAAGCCTCCGAGTGGAAGGCTGGCTTACCACTCGGTAGGATTCTGATAAACTTAGGTGAGTGCTTGGACTGCAGCTAAGCCCCCGAGTGGGAGGATTGCTCACCACTCGGTAGGATTTTTATAACTTAGGCGAGTGCTTGGACTGCAGCTAAGCCTCCGAGTGGAAGGCTGGCTGACCACTCGGTAGGATTTTTATAACTTAGGCGAGCACGAGGCTGCAGCTAAGCCTCCGAGTGAAAGGATTGCTCACCACTCGGTAGGATTTTGATAACTTAGGCGAGCACGAGGCTGCAGCTAAGCCCCCGAGTGTGAGGATTGCTCACCACTCGGTAGGATTTTTATAACTTAGGCGAGTGCTTGGACTGCAGCTAAGCCTCCGAGTGGAAGGCTGGCTGACCACTCGGTAGGATTTTTATAACTTAGGCGAGCACGAGGCTGCAGCTAAGCCTCCGAGTGAAAGGATTGCTCACCACTCGGTAGGATTTTTATAACTTAGGCGAGCACGAGGCCGCAGCTAAGCCTCCGAGTGGAAGGCTGGCTTACCACTCGGTAGGATTCTGATAAACTTAGGCGAGTGCTTGGACTGCAGCTAAGACCCCGAGTGAGAGGATTGCTCACCACTCGGTAGGATTTTTATAACTTAGGCGAAACGGATTCGCAGCTAAGCCTCCGAGTGAGAGTCTGGCTCACCACTCGACAGGATTTTGATAACTTAGGCGAGTGCTTGGACTGCAGCTAAGCCTCCGAGTGAGAGGATTGCTCACCACTCGACAGGATTTTGATAACTTAGGCGAGCACGAGGCTGCAGCTAAGCCCCCGAGTGTGAGGATTGCTCACCACTCGGTAGGATTTTTATAACTTAGGCGAAACGGATTCGCAGCTAAGCCTCCGAGTGGAAGGCTGGCTTACCACTCGGTAGGATTCTGATAAACTTAGGCGAGTGCTTGGACTGCAGCTAAGCCCCCGAGTGGGAGGATGGCTGACCACTCGGTAGGATTTTTATAACTTAGGCGAGCACGAGGCTGCAGCTAAGCCTCCGAGTGAAAGGATTGCTCACCACTCGGTAGGATTTTTATAACTTAGGCGAAACGGATTCGCAGCTAAGCCTCCGAGTGGAAGGCTGGCTTACCACTCGGTAGGATTTTGATAAACTTAGGCGAGTGCTTGGACTGCAGCTAAGCCTCCGAGTGAGAGTCTGGCTCACCACTCGACAGGATTTTGATAACTTAGGCGAGCACGAGGCTGCAGCTAAGCCCCCGAGTGTGAGGATTGCTCACCACTCGGTAGGATTTTTATAACTTAGGCGAGTGCTTGGACTGCAGCTAAGCCCCCGAGTGGAAGGCTGGCTTACCACTCGGTAGGATTTTTACAACTTAGGCGAAACGGATTCGCAGCTAAGCCTCCGAGTGAGAGTCTGGCTCACCACTCGACAGGATTTTTCCAAACTTAGGCGAAACGGATTCGCAGCTAAGCCTCCGAGTGAGAGTCTGGCTCACCACTCGACAGGATTTTTCCAAACTTAGGCGAAACGGATTCGCAGCTAAGCCACCCACTGAGGGGGAGTTTTTATGTGGACAAAAAGAAAAAGTGCTGACACAATTATTTCTAAACCCATGAATTACAGAAGCTCTTTATTGCAACTCATCCGAGTGATACAACTTAAGTGTAAAACGGGCAGAGTAGCTCCGCGTTCCAAGCTCGGGGCTCGTCGATATTATGCTCGACGTTGTAAAGACGGTATGCCCCGTTGTGGAGAACCTTGGTGACGATGAAAGGGCCTTCCCAAGAAGGAGCAAGCTTATGTGGTTTGTGCTGATCCACTCGGAGAACCAGATCCCCTTCCTGGAAGGCTCGACCTCTCACATTTCGAGCGTGGAAACGGCGCAGATCTTGTTGGTAGATGGTCGACCGGATCAGAGCCATCTCCCTTTCTTCCTCTAAAAGGTCGACTGCGTCCTGCCGCGCTTGTTCAGCTTCTGCTTCGTCGTAGGTTTCGACTCGAGGAGCATTGTGGAGAAGATCACTTGGCAAGACTGCTTCGGCTCCGTAGACCAAGAAGAATGGAGTTCTTCCGGTCGACCGATTGGGCGTGGTCCGCAGTCCCCAGAGCACAGATGGAAGTTCATCGACCCAAGCTCCAGCCGCGTGTTTGAGATCACGCATCAGTCGCGGTTTCAGCCCCTTGAGAATCAGTCCATTAGCTCGCTCTGCTTGTCCATTCGACTGCGGATGGGCGACCGACGCGTAGTCGACCCGCGTGCCTTGGGAGTTGCAGAAGGTTCTGAATTCCTCTGAGTCAAAGTTCGACCCATTATCCGTGATGATGCTGTGCGGGACTCCATATCTGAATACCAGTTCCCTGATGAAGCTAACAGCGGTACCGGTGTCGAGGCTCTTGATCGGTTTAGCTTCGATCCACTTGGTGAACTTGTCGACTGCCACCAGTACATGCGTGAAGCCACTTCGTCCTGTTCTCAAAGGACCGATCATGTCCAGCCCCCAAACTGCAAAAGGCCAGACGAGTGGGATGGTCTTCAAAGCTGACGCAGGCTTGTGCGACATATTCGAGTAGAACTGACATCCTTCGCACTTATCTACTATCTCCTTTGCCATCTCATTCGCCTTGGGCCAGTAAAATCCGGCTCGGTATGCTTTGGCCACGATGGTTCGAGAGGACGCATGATGACCACAGGTTCCCGAGTGAATATCGTTGAGGATGAGTCGACCTTCTTCTGGCGTAATGCACTTCTGTCCGACTCCAGTCGCGCTCTCTCTGTATAATTGTCCTTTGATGACGGTAAAGGCCTTAGATCGACGGACGATCTGTCGAGCCTCTTCCTCGTCCTCCGGAAGTTCTTTCCTCAAGATATATGCAACATATGGAATCGTCCAGTCGGGAATGACTACCAAAACCTCCATGATCAAGTCGACCACCGCTGGGACTTCAACTTCAGTCGGATCTGTGGCACTCTTGGGCTGCGGAGTTTCTTCGGTAAAAGGATCTTCTTTGACTGATGGAGTATGTATATGCTCCAAGAACACACCACTCGGAATGGCTTCTCTCTTGGAACCTATCTTTGCTAGATCATCAGCTGCTTGATTCTTCAGTCGGGGTATATGATGGAGCTCCAACCCCTCGAACTTTTTCTCCAGCTTCCTCACTGCACTGCAGTATCCAGTCATGGCTGGGCTTCTTACGTCCCACTCTTTCATCACTTGGTTGACCACTAAATCTGAGTCGCCATAAACCATTAGGCGACGGACGCCGAGTGAAATGGCCATGCGCAACCCATATAGGAGGGCCTCATATTCTGCCTCATTGTTGGAGGAATCAAAGTGAATCTGGAGCACATATCTGAGCTTATCTCCTCTGGGGGAAACCAGGACAACCCCAGCACCGGAACCATTCAACATCTTAGAGCCATCGAAAAACATGGTCCAATGCTCCGAGTGAACTTCAGTCGGCTGTTGCTGTTCGACCCACTCGGCTAGGAAATCTGCTATTGCCTGGGACTTAATGGCTTTCTTTGCCTCAAACTTGATATCAAGGGGAAGAAGTTCAATCGCCCATTTGGCCACTCGACCAGTTGCATCTCTGTTGTGCAAAATCTCTGATAGTGGAGCGTCGCTGACGACTGTGATTGAATGGTCAGAGAAATAATGAGCAACCTTCTTCGTGGTCATGTATATTCCATACACAAGCTTCTGATAATGAGGATATCTCTGCTTGGATGGAGTCAAGACTTCAGACAAATAATACACTGGACGCTGAACTTTGAGAGCTTTTCCTTCTTCTTCCCGCTCGACCGTTAGCACAGTACTGACGACTTGTCCTGTGGCTGCGATGTAGAGCAACAGAGGCTCTTTGCTGATTGGAGCAGCAAGCACCGGCTGGGTGGAGAGCAGAGCTTTTAGCTCGGCAAACGCTGCATCAGCTTCTGGAGTCCACTCGAACTTGTCAGCCTTCTTCATCAGTCGGTAAAGAGGCAATGCCTTTTCACCGAGTCGCGAGATGAATCGACTTAATGCGGCCAAGCATCCAGTAAGCTTCTGGACATCGTGCACTCGCACAGGGCGTTTCATTCGGAGAATAGTGCCAATCTTTTCTGGGTTGGCGTCGATTCCCCGTTCGGAAACGAGAAAACCGAGTAACTTGCCACCAGGAACTCCAAATGTGCACTTTGACGGATTGAGCTTGATATCATACCTTCTGAGGTTGGCAAATGTTTCGGCAAGGTCAGCGAGCAGGTCGGAACCTTTTCGTGACTTGACAACAATATCATCCATATAAGCTTCCACATTCCGATTGATTTGAGTGAGCAGACACTTCTGAATCATTCGCATAAACGTGGCTCCGGCATTCTTGAGGCCGAACGGCATGGTGATATAGCAGAAGCACCCGAATGGAGTGATGAAAGCTGTTTTTACTTCATCGGGTCCATACAGACGGATCTGGTGGTACCCGGAGTAAGCATCTAAAAAAGACAACCTCTCGCATCCCGCGGTCGAGTCAACAATTTGATCTATGCGAGGGAGAGGAAAGTGATCTTTCGGGCAGGCCCGGTTTATGTGCTTGAAATCAATGCACATTCGGAGCGACTTGTCCTTCTTAGGAACCATGACGACGTTAGCGAGCCACTCGGAGTGGAATATCTCTCGGATAAATCCTGCCGCCAACAGTCGAGCCACTTCTTCACCGATGGCCTTTCTCTTCTGGACGGCGGACCGCCGAAGATGTTCTTTTACTGGCTTTGCAGACTTGTCGACTCTTAGGCGATGCTCAGCCAGTCCCCTGGGAACACCTGGCATGTCAGCGGGCTTCCATGCAAAAATGTCCCAGTTCTCACGGAGGAACTGGATGAGCGCTTCTTCCTATTTTGGGTCGAGTGTTGTGGAGATGCGGGTCGGAGCTGCTTCGGGGTCGGTCGGGTGGATGTGAACAGGCTTCGTCTCACCGGACGACTGGAATGCAGATTCTGTGGCGGGCTTCTTGGATCGCAACAAGTCACTCGGATCTGCGTTTTGCTTGTACTCTTCGAACTCGACCGCTGTCACTTGGGAATCGGCAATTTTGGAGCCCTTCTGAAAGCACTCCTCTGCCTTTTTCCTATCTCCGGTGACAGTGATCACACCTTTGGGACCGGGCATCTTCAATTTGAGGTACACGTAACATGGTCGAGCCATGAACCGTGCATAGGCTGGCCTCCCCAAAATGGCATGATATGCACTTTGAAAATCCACGACCTCAAATGTCAACTTTTCTTTGCGGAAATGCTTTGAATCGCCAAATACTACGTCCAAAGCTATCTGGCCGAGAGACTCAGCCTTCTTCCCTGGTATAACTCCATGGAAGCTCATGTTACTCGTGCTCAATCGGGACATCGGAATGCCCATACCTTTCAGCGTGTCTGCATATAACAGATTCAGCCCACTTCCACCGTCCATCAGCACCTTTGTCAGTCGAGTGCCTTCGACAACTGGATCGACCACCAACGCTTGCCTCCCAGGGGTGGCAATATGAGTCGGGTGATCAGATTGGTCGAATGTGATGGGTGTTTGAGACCACTTCAGATAATTTGCCTTCGCTGGAGCAACCATGTTAACCTCTCGGTTAATTACTTTCAGTCGACTTCTGCTTTCCACATCTGCGAAGATCATCAGAGTGGAGTTGATATGCGGGTATCCTCCCTCACTGTCCTCTTTGTCTTCGGCTTTGTCCGACTCCTTCTCCTTGTCCTTAGACTGTTTTCCCTGAAACTGCTGGATCAGGAGTCGACATTGGCGAGTGGTGTGCTTTGGGTAAATGATATTGCCCTCTTCATCTTTCTTCGTGTGAATATGACACGGCATATCCATCACGTCGTTCCCTTCTTTATCCTTCACCTTCTTGGGGTTCCAGGATCCTTTTGGTTTCCCCTTAGACTTTCCTTGAGTCACGGCCAGAGCCTCTCCAGGAGCTGCCGGTTCAGCCTTCCGCTTCTGTTTCCGACTGGAATTCCCTTTTTCCGACTGACTCGGCTTGTGCTTGCCGCTTCGGAGTCGGTCTTCTTCTTCGCCGTTGGCGTACTTGGTAGCAATCTCCATCATACGACTCAAGGTCATGTCACCGGTTCGACCAAATTTCAAGCTGAGTTCTCTGTTCTTGACGCCATCTTTGAAGGCGCACACTGCCTGATGATCAGAGACATTTTCCACTGTGTGATGCAAAGTGATCCACCTCTGAATATACTCTCTGAGAGTCTCATTGGTTTTCTGCACGCAGACTTGCAACTCTGTCAATCCCGCTGGTCGCTTGCAAGTCCCTTCGAACGTTCTGACGAACACTCGGGACAGATCTTCCCAAGTGTAGATACTGCTAGGAGGTAATTGGGTCAACCATGCCCTGGCAGAACCTTCCAACATGAGGGGCAAATGCTTCATGGCCACCTCGTCGTTCCCACCACCGATCTGAACTGCCACTCGGTAGTCTTCAAGCCAAGTTTCAGGCTTAGACTCACCAGTGAACTTGCTGACTCCTGTCGCCAACCTGAAATTGGGGGGAATAACAGCGGCTCTGATAGCTCTGCTGAAACATTCAGGGCCAGAAACATGTACTCGACTGCTCGTGGGCACTTCTCTGTCGAGTGCACCACGATGGGCTCTGTTCCGGTCGACCAACCCTTGCACGATAATGGATCGCGCGTCGAAGCCTGGCTCCCTGGGGTCAACTGGAACTCTACGCCCTGTACTGTACTGACGCCTATCATCTGGCTGCCGAGGAGCGTAAGACCCACCCCTCGGAGGGGAATAAGGCACTCGACGCCTATCATCTCGGTCGAGCCTGTCGCCATATTGATCTCGCCGATGCTCATACCCTTCGCGCCGCGGAGGCGATCTGGGGCTGTGAGCCGACTGTACCGTATTCACAGTGACAGATCGACTGTGAATCCTGTTGCGCGACTGAGACACGGCTGAATTCTGATCTCCTGCTGCCCGGAGCAGATCTCTGATCTGCAGCAAACCTCTGCCAGCTTCTGACTGCGAAGGCTGAATGGACTCTGCTATACGGGTCGCTGCTGCTAAATTCTGAATCGGGGTTCGATATACCTGAGTCGGCGGGAAGAGTTGACGTCGACTGGTGTCGGGAACTCGTTGCCGCGCGCGCTCGTCGAGTGCTCGCTGAAGGTTCTCCAGTCGAGTGCGCTCGGCCAAATTGGCCAGGCGCGCCTCCTCCAAGGCGCGAGCCTCGGGGGTTTCTCCTGCGATAGGAATACGCAGGGGATCCTCGTTCCTGCGGCGAAGCTCTTCTCTTTGCAGAGAGTCGAGTGGCTCGGGCTGGTACTCTTCGTAACCTCGAGCAGGGTCGCCGCCGTCGCCTGCTCCACCACCGCGGGCGAAGCCGGGAGGGCTATGAGGCCCGTTGACCATCAGGATTTCCGCCGCTGGATCACTGCTTCCGCATTCGGATGCAGTCTCTCCGGAGCCAGTCGACTGATCGAACAAGCCGTAGAGAGATTCGTTGGGCTCGATTGCCGCAACTTGCGTAGTGGTCGACTGGCGAGCCACCGCGTGACTCACCCATCGCTGAAGCCTCGACCGACCTGAGCGCTTGCGCTGGCGGGAGACCGGGAGGGTGGAAGGAACTGACCGATACTGGGTCGACGGTTGCCGCAACAGAACGCCGCGGACACATGCGCGGAAATGCGTCGCACCGCGGACGGGGAGCGCATCAACGTCGAGCGGAGCCTCTTGGAGCCATGCGGAGTCGTCGGCGATGAAGGTGAGAGTGCCGAGACGGATCTCTTGACCCTCGATCAAAACTCCAGCAGACACCATGATGAAAATACTCGGAAGAATCGCAACTTCTCCACAAAATCGCTAAAACACCTGCCCCACGGTGGGCGCCAACTGTCGTGGTTCTAAGCCTGACAGTAGAGTGGGGGGTAGGTATTGAGAGGCAAGGTCCTAGCTATGGAGAGGTTGTAAGCACCAAGGATGTACGAGTTCAGGCCCTTCTCGGAGGAAGTAACAGCCCTACGTCTCGGAGCCCGGAGGCGGTCGAGTGGATTATGAATGTATGGATTACAAGGTGCCGAACCCTTCTGCCTGTGGAGGGGGGTGGCTTATATAGAGTGCGCCAGGACCCCAGCCAGCCCACGTAGGAGAAGGTTTAAGGTGAGTTAAGTCTGGGGCGTTACTGGTAACGCCCCACATAAAGTGTCTTTACTATCATAAAGTCTACTTAATTACAGGCCGTTGCGGTGCAGAGTGCCTCTTGACCTCCTGGTGGTCGAGTGAGTCTTCGTGGTCGAGTCCTTCAGGCCAATCGAGTGTGTCCTCGTTGGTCGAGTGAGTCCTCGTTGGTCGACTGGAAGGCGACCTCTTCTAGGGATGTCCTAGGGTAAGTTACTTGGGACAGGTCCGTGACCCTACCCTAGGTACATAACCCCATCACTAGCCTTCCCAAGTTGCTTTCCACTCAAATCTTCTTTCCACCAAATCCAAATCCTATGAGAGAGAGTTGAGTGTTGGGGATACTATCATTTGAAGCACAAGAGCAAGGAGTTCATTACCTACACACCATTTGTTACTTCTTGGAGAGTGGTGTCTCCTAGATTGGCTAGGTGTCACTTGGGAGCCTCCGACAAGATTGTGGAGTTGAACCAAGGAGTTTGTAAGGGCAAGGAGATCGCCTACTTCGTGAAGATCTACCGCTAGTGAGGCAAGTCCTGTGTGGGCGATGGCCATGGTGGGATAGACAAGGTTGCTTCTTCGTGGACCCTTTGTGGGTGGTTGCTTCTTAGTGGACCCTTCGTGGGTGGAGCCTTGTGTGGACTTGCGCAACCGTTACCCTTTGTGGGTGGAGCCCTCCGTGGACTCTCGCAACCGTTACCCTTTGTGGGTTGAAGTCTCCATCAACGTGGATGTAGGATAGCACCACCTATCCGAACCACGGGAAAAACATCCGTGTCTCCAATTGCGTTTGAATTCTCCAAACCCTTCCCTTTACATTCTTGCAAGTTGCATGCTTTACTTTCCGCTGCCAATATACTCTTTGCATGCTTGCTTGAATTGTGTGATGATTGCTTGACTTGTCCTAAAATAGCTAAAATCTGCCAAGAACTAAAATTGGGAAAAGGTTAAGCTTTTATTTGGTCAAGTAGTCTAATCACCCCCCCCCCTCTAGACATACTTTCGATCCTACAATTTACTATGAACTTAATACTTTGAGATGCATGCTGGATAGCGGTCTTGGGGTGGAGTAATAGTAGTATACATTGATCTACTTGTCATGGACGTAATGCCTACACATTAATTATGCCATGGATGATCATCATAACTATGCGCTTTTCTATCATTTTCCCAACAGTAATTTGTTTACCTACTGATAACCCACAAGTATATGGGATCACAACAATTTTTGAGGGTAGAGTATTCAACCCAAATTTATTGATTTGACACAAGGGGAGCCAAAGAATATCCTCAAGTATTAGCAGCTGAGTTGTCAATTCAACCACACCTGAAAGACTTAATATCTGCAGCAAAGTATTTAGTAGCAAAGTAGTATGGAAGTAACGGTAACAGTGGCAAAAGTAATAGTAGAAGTTTTGTAGCAATTGTAACAGTGGCAACAACAAAGTAACGTAGCAAAGATCAATATGTGAAAAGCTCGTAGGTAATGGATCAATGATGGATAATTATGTCAGATGGCATTCATCATGCAACAGTTATAACCTTAGGTGACACAGAACTAGCTCCAATTCATCAATATAATGTAGGCATGTATTCCGTATATAGTCATATGTGCTTATGGAAAAGAACTTGCATGACATCTTTTGTCCTACCCTCCCGTGGCAGCGGTGTCCTAATGGAAACTAAGGGATATTAAGGCCTCCTTTTAATAGAGAACCGGACCAAAGCATTAGCACTTAGTGAATACATGAACTCCTCAAACTACGGTAATCACTGGAAACAATCCCAATTATTGTCACCTTGGGGATTGCGGATCATAACTCGTAATAGGTGTATACAACTTGCAAGGTAGGATCAAGAACACAAATATATTCATGAAAACATAATAGGTTCGGATCTGAAATCATGGCACTAGGGCCCTAGTGACAAGCATTAAGCATGGCAAAGTCATAGCAACATCAATCTCAGAACATAGTGGATGCTAGGGATCAAACCCTAACAAAACTAACTCGGTTACATGATAATTCTCATCCAACCCATCACCGTCCAGCAAGCCTACGATGGAATTACTCACGCACGGAATTGAGCATCATGAAATTGGTGATGGAGGAAGGTTGGCGATGATGATGGCGATGATTTCCCCTCTCCGGAGCCCCGGACGGACTCCAGATTTTCCCTCCCAATGAAGAACAGGAGGTGGCGGCGGCTCCATATCGTGAAAACGTGATGAATCCTTCTCTCTGATTTTTTTCTCCCCGAACGTGAATATATGGAGTTGGAGTTGAGGTCGGTGGAGGTCCAGGGGACCCACAAGGCAGGGGCGCACCCTCCACCCTTGTGGACAGCAGGTGGGTCCCCCTCTGCTGATTCTTTCACCAATATTTTTTATTTATTCCAAAAATATTCTCCATGAAGTTTCAGGTCATCCCGAGAACTTTTATCTCTGCACAAAAATAATACCATGGCAATTCTGCTGAAAACATCATCAGTCCGGGTTAGTTTCATTCAAATCATGCAAATTAGAGTCCAAAACAAGGGCAAAAGAGTTTGGAAAAGTAGATACGATGGAGATGTATCACCTACCGATACTATGAGAGAGATGCCTCTAGTGAACGCTATGGCCCCCCGAGTCCATTCACATCTATATAAAACAAAAACTTATAATTCCTCGTTGTTTTCTTTTACTTTTATTTTGTTATATCTACCGCTACCATATTTCATTCTTGCAACTGGCAAGAACAAGGGAAGTGACGCCCCCTTACCTTTGTTGGTGTGCAAGTTCTGTTGACGTTTTCTGTGTGCCTTCTCCTATTGGTTCGATAAACTTTGGTTCTTAACCAAGGGAAATACTATTTGCTACTATACTATATCACCCTTCCTCTTTAGGGAAATCCCAACACTATCAAAAGTAGCAGATGACATCTCCTTGATGGCCTTGGTCATGCTGCTAAAGACGCTCAACTCCTAGTCGATCAAGGCGCACATCTTCCTCTTCCTCTCAGGAGTAGCAGCGTGATCAGCATTAGTAGCCTTCTTAGGGCCCTCTAGGATGATGGTCTCTGACTTCTAGGTGTCTGGATACTCAGGGGAAGGCACACCGAGAGGCTCACTAGAGCCCATTCTATGCTTGCCGTAGCCAGACCTCATGAGAAGATGATCTACATCTAAGGGTAGTTCCCAGTGAACTTGTTGGGGTACTCAAAATGTCCTTGAGGCGATGCTAATAAAGAAAGACAACATTGTTGATTGTGATTGACATGCTAGATCAAGTGAAACAAGTGGTAGGTTAGCTAACTATGATGTGGCCTTGGTAGTGCTCATGTCTCTAAGCTTGGACACGTGAATCCATCTTTCTATCCACTTCCTAGGATGGTTGTACACCTATGCTGAGATCACATATGTCCCACACAACTCAAAAACCTTCTTGCGGACAACGTTCAAGTGAACCTCCTTGAAGCCCTTATTAGTCCTCATCCCACTAGTGATTATATCACACATCTTGTTCAGCACCAAGATGGATTGGAAATGAGCCCATTTCACTGTGTTCCCTTTCATGAATCATCACATATCTGCCTTGCCCGCCTTAATTAGTAGTCCTCGCGTGCATCACCACCACTAAAGATGGTACTGTATGCCCCTCAAACACATCTAAATTAAGAGGCATCGTCTGGGACATTGGTTGGGAGTTCTCAACATAGGAGGGGAGGATCCAGCAATGTCCCACAATGGTAAGCTTCGGGACTACTGAGCAAGAACAATGCAGTTCCTACACATGGAATGATGATCAAACTCAACACACTGGCACATCTAGCAAGCTAGCATGGACAGATCATCAAGCTGAACACACTACCACTTCTACCATACTAGCATTGAGACCGACATGGAAATCATGTACTTCTACAAAAAGACCATGACGATCATCATTGTCAACAAACAAAATCTAGCATACTACCAAAAATGGCACCACTAGCATCCAATCTACCATATCCTAACACAACATCATGAAGCAACACTATAGTCTACCACATGCTCACATATCTAAGGTACAACATGATGTCATATCTACTCTACAACAATTAGGGATCGATGTTATATACTGATATGTCTCCCTCGTATCTATAATTTTTTATTGTTCCATGGCAATATTATACAACTTTTATATACTTTTGGCAACATTTTATATTATTTTTGGGACTAACATATTGATCCAATGCCCAGTGCCAGTTGCATGTTTTTTGTTTTGTAGAATATCCATATCAAACGAAGTCCAAACGCGATAAAAATTTATGGAGAAATATTTTGGAATATATGTGTATTTGGGAGGTGGAATCAACGCAAACGGAGGCACGCGGCCTCCACTACCCACCAGGGCGCGACCCACACCCCCTGGCGCGCGGTGGTGCTTAGTGGGCACCCTTTAAGTCGGTTGGGGCCCTTCTTTTGCTGCAAGAAATATAATTTATAGAATAAAATCATGTAAAATTTCAGCGCAATCAGAATTACGGATCTCCAGGAATTTAATAAACGGTGAAGGGCCAAAAAAGGGGAACTCGAAACAGAAGAGAATAGAGAGACAAATCCAATCTCGGAGGGGCTCTCGCTCCTCCACCGCCATGGAGGTCATGGACCAGAGGGGAAACCCTCCTTCCATCTAGGGGGGGAGGCCAAGTAAGAAGAAGGAGGAGGGGGCTCTCTCCCCCTCTCTCCCGGTGGCGCCGGAGTGCCGCCGGGGCAAGGATCATGACGGCAATCTACATCAACAACCTTGCTACTGTCAACACCAACTTTCTCCCCCTCTATGAAGCGGTGTAACACCTCTATTCCCTCTTCAATTTATTCATAGTTTTATTCTTGCAAAATACTTCTAGTTTTATTCTTGTTCTAGGTAAAGCAAACATTTAAGTGTGCGTAGAGTTGTTTCGGTGGTCGATAGAACTTGAGGGAATATTTGTTCTAACTTTAGCTCCTCGTTGGGTTCGACACTCTAATTTATCAAAAAAGGCTACAAACGATCCCCTATACTTGTGGTTATCACTTACAACCATCAGAGTAGCGGGAGGAGACAGTGAACAACTCGGAGGAGAGGAGGAAGAAGGATCGCCAGCGGGGAGGAGACAGTGAACAACTCAGAGAAGGGGCGGAAGAAGGGTCATCGTTGCCGACCTCCATCAATCGGAGAAGATGGCACCGCTTACTTGCTCGTCAGTGAAGAAATAGCCCGACATGGAAAGCTCAGAGGGGGGAAATGGTGGTGCGGGTTTGGGCAGTGAGCAAAAGGGAGCATAATAGGGCGAGACTATCAGTGGGAGGTGGCCGAATTACTCCTGCCAATTTTTCGGGGACATGTGCGAGCTCGTGCCATCTCCCCACTCGCATGAGCTAGGCGTCACGCTCGCCTTGCCTGCACGAGACGAGACGGGGCTGGTTGAGTGGAAACTACTGATCCGATCGTTCCTCACATGAGAGCTCCTATTCCCGCCAGTTCGACCATTCCCCAATTGGCCCTCACACGCGTGAACTGTTTGTCGACCCATGAAGCTAGGTTAAAACGGTTGACCACTGGACCGGTTGACCTTTGACCTAATGATCGTTGACTTAAAGAAAAAATAACTTAAAAACATAAAAAAATAAACAAAAATAAAAAAGTTCATGAAATTGAAAAAGTCCATAAAATGTGAAAATAACTTTAGAAAACATGAAAAAGGTCACAAATTCAAAAAAAGTTCACAATTTTATGAAAAGTTCACACATTTGAAAAAAAATCATGAGAAAAAAACTAAACAGGAAAAAGGAAAGAAAAATTCGACGAAAGCTTCTAGAAGCTCGAGAAAAGGCATTGATGAAACATGCGAAAACCAAACAACGACTGCTCATGGATTGGTCGGTTCATTACCACCGACATCCTAATGAAAGGTTAGCGCCTATACAGACTGCAAATAGCACTATAAGCGTCAAATATATATTGACTTCTCTTGGCCTGGCTGGGAGGTGTTTGAGGTTTGTGAAGGCTAAAATTTCAATGCAACTCAGCTAAGCCCAAAATTGGGCCAAAATCATTGTTTCGACCTTTTTCACTAACTTTAGCAAACCCGTCTGAAAACTTTAGCATGATTTGTCCCTTTTTGAAAACATCAAAAGCCACAATGTTTCAGCTACACTATGCAACATTGGTGATATTGACATTTCTGGCCAGCTCACGACATGCTGAGTAGCCGTTGATCTTCTACGTGATAGAGCGGAAACGCCACATATCTGGCGTTTCTACCCTGCTAGGGCTTGGGGCATTTCCAGTTACGCGTGCCCACTGCCACTTATCTTTTTTAGGGAACACTACCGCTTATCTATTCAGGGCATAAACGCTAGCCACTTTGGTGTATATGTGTGAGGAATAAACGTCAGAAGCCTTGGCGTTACCGAAGGTTCAGATCATGAGTCCGAAAGAGTTTTTTTACTAAAGTTACTAAGAAAGATCGAAAAGGTGATTTCGCAAGGGTAAACGTTTGCCATCTACACGCCGGCCGAAATTTTGGCCAGTCCCTTCGTTGCGCAAGGCGCTGGCATGTGGGCCCCACAGCAGCTTCTTCGACGTGACCACACTACTGCACGCGGATGGCTGGCGAGCGTGGGCGGCCGACATGACAAGCGCGGCTGCTCGGGGGGGGGGGGGGGGGGACGAGCGCGGGCGGCGCCATGGTCTGCAAGTCCGGCGAGGACGGGGCGGCAGTGCTCCTAGCAAAGGACGACGAGTGCGACGGTCGGGGGACGTTTGAGTCGACGAGCTCGTAAGCCATGGCCGCACTCATGATGGGGTTGAGCACCGGTGCTACCATGACAGGGGGCATCACCTACGAGCTCACAAGCAGGTCATCCATGGCTTACAAGCTTGAGGCGGACGGCGAGCTGGGAGCACCATGGGAGACACCCCCTGATGTTGCAATGGGCAGTCAGGAAAGCTACAACCGATCACCACTAGGAAAACACTTATACACAGTAGCATAGTAGTAGCGCTGGAAAGAAGTAAACGCTGCTGCTATTTAGCAGTAGCACTTTTCCAGAAAAGTGCTACTAGTAACTCCATAGTAGTAGCGCTGTGAAGCAGAAACGCGCTACTACTATGTGGGACCAGACGAGGCCACCGACTGTTTTCGTAGTTGTAGCGGTGTACAGAAAAAAGCACTACTACTAACAGTTTAGTAGCATCGCTCTGTTTTTATGTGCCGCTACTGCTAGTGGGCCCCACTTAGTAGTAGCGCTTTTCCTGGAAAGAGCTACTGCTAGTTGCAGCTGGTGCCACCTTTTCCACCCCCTTCCCCTCCTCTCGCCCACTTTGCCCTCTCCCCCTTTCCCCTCTCCCCTCTCCACTCTAGCTCCACCATTGTTTCTCCTCTTCTCTCTTCCTCCTACCTCTCTTCTCTCCTCATTAATGGCACCCTCCTCCATAAATGACCTCTGTCTTTCTCCTACACCTCTCTTCTCTCCCCCATTAATGCCCCCATCCACCATAACCCCTCTCCATTAGTTAGCTAGCTAGATTCACCTCTCCTCCCCAACAACTAGATCTAGCTAGCTATTTATCCAACCACACGTGCTTTGTCGATCGTTCTCTCTCATCATCTAATTAACCGTGTGCTCTCGGTCTCTCTCGGGAGATATATATATATATATATATATAGGTGGGTAAAAAGTTGTTCATTTCAAGAATGGGAATATGTGTGTGAATGAGAATATGTGTGTTTGGGATATATATATATATATATATATATATATATATCAGGGCTATTCTGTTACTAGTAACAGAATAATATTCCGTTACCCTCCGGCCCTATATAGGAGCGACGGCGACCGAACCCACCACCTCCCTCCCGATCCCCAACTCCTCCTCCAGCGCGCCGCCCCCTCCCTTCCCCACCGTGCGCCGCCCCCTCCCTCCCCGCCGGTGCACCACCCCCTCCCTCCCCCGTCGTGCGCCTCCCCCGCCGGTGCGCCGCACCCTCCCTCCCCCACTGTATGCCGCCTCCTCCCTCCCCCGCCGTGCACTGCCCCCTCCCCGTCGGCGCGCCACCTCCCCCCCCCCCGCCGCGCGCCACCTCCTCCCTCCCCGCCGCGCGACACCCCCACCAGACGCACCCCGATGCCACTGGACCAGACCCATGCCGCGGCGACCCCAACTTACGCCGCCTTTCTTCTTCCTCCAGCGCGCAGCCCCGCCACCCCCTCCCCCCAGCGCGCAGCCCCGCAGTCCCTCCCTCCAGCGTGCCGCCCCACACCCCCTCCCCGAGGAGTTCATGTATTATTGCCTGAGGAGTTCATGTGTTACTGGCCAGTAAGTAAACCTATTAATCACTCTCAAGTGTGATGAAAAAAATGGGCAGTAAATTGATGAAAAAATATCATCGAGTTCAAAACACGCCGAGACACGCGACAGCCACCCCAGTTCGGGCGTAGTAAGTACCGCAGTACGAGTTAAAAACGGTGGTCCGTTCGGAATAAAGAAATGGCAGAAATTCAAATTGTAAAGTTCAAGCAAAAAAAAACCCCATGAAAATCCTGCTTAGTAAGTACCTCAGTACAAGTCGTAAAATGAGAGAAGTTCAGAACAACGTTGTCAAAAAAATGTTGAGTTAAAAAAGGAAACAAAACAAACACATTTTCTTTTTAAATAAAATATCATTCAGTTCGATGATACAAATCATACAAGTACGGGGGCGACGATACAGTAAACCGTTGAAAACTTACGAGAAAAATATTACCAAAAAAACAGAGCAAAGTCTAGTTAGTGAAAACACGCTTAGTACAAACCCATGCAAGCATCAGTACAAATACCCTTTTTCGAAACCATTCAAAATTAATCAAAAAAAAAATAGCTCAGTACAAACATACATATATATATATCAGTACGACTACTCTATTTTTCACACGAGAAAACAGCAGGAACCGTCATGCCGTATTCAAAATTACTCTTAAACGGTTGCGAAGTAGAGAAAATGTTCAACATGACTAAGTTTCGCCTTTTCTATAGCTATCCAACGGTATATTATTTGCAATATTTCGATAAACTTTTTAAAAAAATTGCGTTCAAAATCAAATTTGACCGTATTCGAATTCGTTTTTAAACCGTAAGGAATTAGAAAAACATTTCTATACGAAAAAGTTGCGCATTTTACATAGCTTTCCAACGCCGTATCATTTGCGTCAATCCGACAAACCGTTTGCAAAAAATCATGAAAATACGTTTCTCCAGAATTTCAACCGTTTTTCAAATTACTTTTAAATCATATAGAATTAGAAAAAACAGTACATATATGGAAGATGCAGATTTTCACCAGCTTTCCAACGCCATCTTATTTGCTCAATTACGACAAACCGTTTGAAAATTGAGTCCAAAATACAATTCACTCTTAAACCATAATGATTTTGCAAAACCGTTCAATATACTTGAAATATGGTTGTCAAGAGCTTTCCAACGATATATTACACGCCACGTTTCGACAAAAAAATTATAAAAAGTTTTTGAACTAAAGAAGATGATGTGTTAAACACTACTGAAAGCATCAGTTCAACCGCTTCGAAAACATCAGTTCAACCACCTGAAACCGTTAGTTCAAAAAGGGTAACAGAATAATATTCTGTTACTAGTAACAGAATAGCCCAGATCTATATATATATATATATATGGAGAGATTTGTGCTAGTAACATGCCCTTGAGTTGCTTATGTTTTGCCGAAATGTCGATTTATTTCCGTTTCGGTGAATTTTGAGCAAACTCATATGTCCTATTTTTAGGCAAGGCCATGCCTAAATTATATATATATGACTTTGAAGCATGCATTGTTTATTTCATAACCCTTTTTCTTGTTATACCGTGCAGTCAGTCATGAAGTTGAGCGGATGGAAGGTGAAGCGGTACATGCAATCTGTGGTGATGGACATGTATGCAAATAATAGGACTAGGATTAGATGTTCATGTGCAAGATGCAAGGAAGGAGTCCTTTTGGACCCTTTTGATCGTGGCACTTTAAAGGTGCACCTGCTGATGAATGGTTTCATGGATGGCTATACTCAGTGGATAAGTGAAGAAGATGATGATGAGGACGTCCACGTGGCAGGGAATAACGACATGGGGCTAGACGAAGAGATGACCGATCGACAAGAAGATGATGGCGTCGGACATGTCGGCGGGGAAGAGTCTGGAAATGATGATGGCGGCGGATAAGATTCCGGACACGGTGAAGAAGAGTCCGAACATGGCGGAGAAGAGGCGGCAATCACGCTGCAGTCTTCGACGCTACTAAGTGCAGTCGTCCAGGACCCTCATGTTCAAGACCTCCTTCGCAAGAGTACGAGTAGCGAGAGAGCTGCTTCTAGAGAGGATGCCAAGCTGGCGCAATTTGAAGTAGACTCGAGGATTCCATTGTATGATGGTTGCGATCCCGAGGTGACCCGCTTGAGTTTCATGCTCGAACTTCTAAAGACAAAGGCCAAAAACAAATGGACAGACAAAAGCCTCGATGAGCATTTGAAGTTTCTACATAATAAAGTTCTTCCCGTGGGGAACCTGTGTCCTACTAGTGTCGAGGAGGCCAAGAAAATCATTTGCGCTTTTGATTTGCCGCACATTAGGTACCACGCATGCATCAATGATTGCATCATTTATCGGGGAGCACGCGGGAAAAACCAGCTGTCCAGTGTGCAATGCTTCTCGATACAAGAAGGCGGGAAAGAAAGCTACTCAGAAAGTTGTATGGTACTTTCCGATCACTCCCCATCTACAGCGGTATTTCGTAGATCTAAGGAAGCAAAGCTCATGCGCTGGCACGCGGAGAGGAAGAAGCCCGACGATGGAGATGATCCGAGGCTGAGACACCTCGTAGATGGTAGCCAGTGGAGAGCATTCAACGTCGTATATGGATTTGCTGCAGAAGATGCAAGCAACATCGTGCTTGGTGCGAGTACCGATGGCATGAATCCATTTGGAAACCAGAACACCAACCACATCACATGGCCCATGTTTGTATGGATGTACAACCTCCCCCCATGGAAGTGCATGAAGACAAAGTACATACACATGAGCATGCTGATTCAAGGGCCGAAACAACCGGGAAATAGTATTAACCTGTATATGGGGCTTCTGTAAGAGGAGCTAGACACGTTATGGAAAACAGCGGCATGGACATGGGACGCCAGCAAAGGAGAATATTTCCATATGAGAGCCGCGCTAATGACGACGGTGCACGACTATCTCGGTTATGGGTACACCTTAGGCCAGGGGTCCCACGGATACTGCGGATGCACGAGGTGCATGGATGATACAACGTCTCAGCAGCTTACGTCAACGAAAGATGGCGGGCCCCGGAAAATCGTGTACATGGGGCATCATAGATGGCTCGAGAAGGATGGCCTGTGGAGAAAGCGTGGAGATCTATTCAATGGGTTGGCTGAGCTTCAAGGACCTCCACGTAAGAGGAGTGGCGCCGAAATCGACGAGCTGTTGAGAAACTGGGAACAATGCCCCGCGCCGGGAAAGATTAAAGAGGCGCCGGAGCCGCTGCTGAAGGTATGGAAAATGAGGTCTGTTTTCTGGGACTTGGAGTACTGGCCCAATCATGACACACCTCATTGCCTTGATCCAATGCATATCACGAAGAATGTCCTCGAGAGACTGCTTGGCACACTGATGAACATGCCAGAGAAGACTAAGGATGGGCCGAAGGCAAGGAAAGACTTGGAAGATTTGAAGATCAGGAAAGATCTCCATCGTAAAAATTTGATGGAGGAGACAGAGACGGAGACGGAGGAGGGGGAAAGGGGCAGAAAAGTCAACAAGAAGGAGGAGAATTATTGCCCCCCTTCTTGCTTCACCTTAAGTGCGAAGGAGATCGATCAATTCGTCAAGTGCCTTACGGGAATCAAAGTCAGTTCCGGTTACTGTGGGAAGATAAGCAGATTTCTAGACCCCAAGAAGAAAAGGTTTAGCGGGATGAAGTCTCATGACTGTCACGTGATGATGAGGCAGATACTCCCAGTTGCCATTAGAGGGATAATGGAGAAGCATGTCTGTGACATGCTTACTAGTCTCTGCAACTTCTTCGACGTTATATCTCGAAATTCCATAAGTGTGAAGCAGCTCCGAAGGCTACAGGAAGAGATCATTGTCATACTATGTGAGTTTGAGATGTACTTCCCGCTCGCGTTCTTTGACGTCATGGTGCATCTGTGTGTCCACATCATGGATGACATCATCGACCTCGGGTCAACATTCCTTCACACCATGATGCCGCTCGAGAGGATGAATGGGTCATCAAAGGATTCATTTGTAACATGTCCCGTCCGGAAGGGAGCATCGTCCAGGGGTATCTGACGCATGAGTGCATCTCCTTTTGCGAGAATTATATAAGTGTCGGAGACCCTGTTGTTGGTTTGCCGGTCAAGAAGCACGATGGGAAGCTCGAAGGAGATGGTCACAACAACGGCCGGAGGGAATTGCACGTGGAGTTCTCGGATAGAAGGAACGACTTTGACAGGGCTAAATTAGTAGTGCTACAACACCTAGATGTGGTAGATGATTATGTGGGACAACACAAAGGAACCATCGCAAAGAAGTATCGTGATAAGGGGATGCTCAAGATGGACGATGAAGTTACTGTAGAGCACAACGCCACTTTCTTGCGCTGGTTTAAACAGCAAGTTCTTGAAAATCCCCCGAAAGAGGGCAGTTCAGACGGATTGCTCATAGACACCTTAGCACATGGCCCCGCGCCCAAGCTCGCGACCTATCAGTCCTACGACATCAATGGGCACACGTTCTACATGGAGGCCAAAGACATGGACAGTGATTACCAGAACTCTGGGGTGACAATTGAATGCGTGACTGACGCCAACGGCACAACTGAGAGATTCTATGGAAGGGTCGAAGAGATCTGTGAGCTTGACTATGCTAGAATGCATGATGCGATGATGTTCCATGTCAGATGGGCCAAGGACTTCGTAAGAGAAAACAAGTATTTCACCACCATGTCTATACCCGACGCGAAGAGCACTCTTGTGAACGTTAACGTCATCACCAAAAATGAGCCATGGGTACACGCTAAGCACGTGACACAATGCTTCTTCATAACCGACCCGACCAATCCCAGCCGTGTTGTCGTGAGGAGATCCAAAAGGAGCATCGTCGGAATGGATGGATTAGCCAACAAGGAAGACTACGACCAATACGGCAACCCGGTGAGGGAAGATCACGATGACAATGAAGCATACGTGAAAAGAAGAATCAATACTACATTACCTAAGAAAGATCGTAATCCATGGCTCCAAAAAAGTCACAAGGAGGGGCTCAATTACTCGGGAACGAACAAGAAAGGGAAGAAGCTCAATGTGAAACGTCGTCAACGCAGCTGATCAGAAACCTACATCTATATATATATGTATCTATTTTGTGTATGCACTTAAGTAACTGTTATCGGTCAACTGATATGTTACCACCACATGCATGGTTCCGGTGATATGCACGCAGTGGGGGAGAGGCAGACACCGTCATCGGGAGAAAAACAAAAAAACAAAAACAAAAGGGAGAAAGCGGTACAAAAGAAAAAGGAAAGAAAACAGAAAAGAAAAGGAAAATAATAAATAATAAAACAAAAGGAAAATAATAAAAGAAAAGAAAACTAAAAACTAGAAACAAAAAATAAAAAAATAGTTGGAACAGTTAGCAGTAGCGCTGGATCGTGAACCAGCGCTATAGCTAAGTTAGCTATAGCGCTGGATCCTGAACCAGCGCTACTACTATGTGCCATTAGCAGTAGCACTGCTTTACTACCCAGCGCTATAGCTAAGTATTTTATAATTAAAAATATATTAATTGGAACAGTTAGCGGTAGCGCTTGTTTAGGACAAGCGATATAGCTAAGTTAGCTATAGCATTGGATTCTAAACCAGCGCTACCGCTATTTTGAGTTAACCCCTCCCCCCTCCCGCCGCGCGGGCTCAAAATTTCACCAACTCCCATCCCCCCCTCTCCCTCTCTCCGCCGTCGCCCCTGCCCATCGTCGTCGCACCTCGGCCCCTACCCGCCATCGCCCGTGTCCACCGCTCCGACCTCCTCCTCGTCCGCACTGACACTGCTCCGGCCTCCTCTTCCGCGTCGCCGTTGCTCCAGCCTCCTTGTCCGTGTCGCGGCCGCTCCGGCCACCTCTCCCCCTGCTCTCTGCTCTCTTCCCTTTAGGTACCCCCTCCCCCCACCTCCCCCTCTCTCTTCTCTCTGCTCTCTCTAGTTAGTTTAGATGAAACCTAGGAGATGAACCCTAGTTAGTTTAGGGCAGTAGCAAATTTGTTTAATTACACTACTGGAATGTGGCAATTTTTTGTCTGCCACCTCTTTGCCGTCTGCCAGCTGACGACAAAGAGCCTCTTTGCCGTCCGCTTCCACAAAGTGGACGGCAAAGAAAGTGCGGATGGCAAAAAGTCTATTTGCCGTCCGCTGCTTCTTTGCCGTCAGCCAGCTGACGGAAAAGAGCTAGAAGGCAGACGGCAAAGGGCCAGGTGGGCCCCACAGGGCATGGTGTGGCTAGGTCAGGTTCTTTGCCGTACGCCGGCAGACGGCAAAGAGGAGACATGGGCCAGCCCTAAACGGCCGCCCTCTTTGCCGTCTGCTAGCAGATGGCAAAGAAGGCCCACTTAACGGGACGAGACGTCTCCCCTCTCTCTCTCTTTCTCTGTCTCCCTCCCGCGCGCCCGCCTCTCTCCCCCCCGCTGCTCTGCCGCCACCGCCGCCCGCCAGCCCCGCCCCCCGGACCCAGCCCCCGCCGCCATCCAGCCCTTCCCCCCCCCCGCCCCCTCGCCGAAGAGGCCTGCGCCGGGCCGCCCTGGTGTCGGAGCCCTCCCCGCGGCCCTGCGCCGCCCCGCCCCACTGCCACCCTCCTCCCCGCGGCCCCTGCGCCGCCCCGCCCCATCGGCCGACCTCGCCCTCCACCGGCGATCCCCTGCAGGTTTGTTCTTCCCCCTTTTTTAGTTTAGTTTTTTTAGTTTCTTTTAGTTTAGTTTATGTATTAGTTTAGTTTTATTTTCAGTTTAGTTTTAGTTTTAGTTTAGTTTATTTTAGATTAGTTTTAGTTTAGAAGAAGAAGAGGAGTAGAAGGAGGAGGAGGAGGGAGGAAGAGGAGGAGGGAGAAGAAGAAGAAGAAGAAGAAGAAGAAGAAGAAGAAGAAGAAGAAGAAGAAGAAGAAGAAGAAGAAGAAAGAAAAAGAAGAGAAGAAGGAAAGGAAAAAAGAGGGCGCCCGGGGACGAGCGGGTTAGGGGTTCCTCGGTGTCGATGGAACTCTAAATAGCAAGTATCGTCGGTGCGAGATACATGTGGCCGTCGGTGTCGAATACTACATCCATATCCCACAAGTGACTCCAACGTCCGGTGTCCCAAAGCAACTATTCTCGGTGTCGGTGGCGGTCGAACACCATTGCGAATTTGTCTGGTAGCCTCTGCGATGACGATTAAAAGGAAAGTGTTGAAACTTGAAACATCCAAACTGACTCAAGTCGGTTTGGTTCTTTGAAATTTCAAAACTTGGCTTTAATCCTCACCGTAGAGGCTGCCAGACAAATTCACCAAGGTGTTCGACCGTCATCGGCCACCGAAACTATTGTTGCAGGACGCCGGGCGCTGGCTTCACTTGTGGGATGTGGATCTAGTGTTCAACACCGAGCGCCACTTGTATCTCGCACCAATGATACTTGCTATTTAGGGTTCCATCAACGCCAAGGACCCCCTAACCCGCTCATCCTGTTGTAAAAATTTAGTTAGGTCAACGGAAGAAACAAAATTGCTATACTATGCATCTTTCGATTTAAATGTGCAGTTATTTCATCGCTGCGAGGGTCTGGTGTTCGACGAGCTCTGCCCTGCGTTCGTTGGTGAGCACAAATGAAATCTCCTCCTCCCCCCTTCACTTGCTCTATTCCGATCTTTGTACCGATGAAACTTGCTAGCTATAGGTGTCAATCATCAGTATGCGTAACCACTATGCGTCTCCCGTTCGAAAGGGTTACATCTATAAATATGCATGCATTTGCATATTTATAATCGTGATTCTTTCGAATTGTCCAACGTTATCCATGGACAGCCCGAGTATGTGTAGATTGGGTTCGTTTTTCCATATGCTCTGCTCCGGATCCGATGCAGAATTTCATCAGTGCCTCCCTGTTGTTCTCCGGGTACACATCCTCTATGCTTATTGTCGAGATGTGTATTAGGAGAACAGCGGGGAGGTGCTGCCAAAATTTTGTGTCGGATCCGGAGCAGAGCATGGGAAAACGATTATGAACCTCACATTAACCAAGACACATATGACGAAGGAGAATTCTTCCAAGAAACACGTCTTTCCAAAAAAATGTTTCAAGAACCGCTCTACTCCACCCCAGAACATTGAAGTACCCAACGATAGTGAATCCGACTTCACCCCTGAGCCGGAACAAGAAGAGCCGGAAGAAGAAGAAGTTACTATTGTAGATGACCTGTCAATGCTTGAATGATTACGTAAAGGTGGTCTTCCACATGATGATGCATTTATTAATGATGATGATGAGCATGTCATTACCGATAGTGATGATGATGATGCTTTTATTAATGATGATGATGAGCATGTCATTACCGATAGTGATTATTAGGCATTCAAATTTTTACGTTGTACTTGATTTATATAGTTATTTGTATGATTGTATGATTTATATAGTTGGTATTTATAATTTTCTTACTTTGTATGATTGTTTCTTATACATAGTGCCATGGTCTTGATGTCCGTCCCGGTCGGCCCTCAATCGCTTTATGATTCGGATGTGGTAAATTCTCTTTCATAACTATTTGTTGCATTTCACATTTATGAAAATTATGGCCATCAAGTTGACATAGAGATATTTTAATCTAGGAGGTATGTGAACCGGAATTTGAAACGGACCCTCTTGTCGAGAAGTTAAATTTAGTTGAAAAACAAAATGAGTATTTGAAAGAAAAAATTAAAAGAATTGAAGAAGAGAAGATGACATTGGATTTGTATGTTGCCGATGTCATCGATGATCACAAGATGAAGATGAATGCAATGCGCTTGAAGATGGATGTAATGCGCCTGAAGCTTAAGAAGATTAGAAAATATGCCATTGATAATGAGGCTTGGTATCATTATGCCGTTGGATCAATTGTTACCTTAGTTGCGATCTTCATCACATTTGCTGCGATTAGGGTAAGTTTTCTCTAGTGTTTGCTTTACAAATGGATACTTAGCTTATTTTGCTCCTAAATGGCATAATTACCTAAGTTAGATAAAAAAAATGAGCTATACTTAGCTTATTCAGTTCATTTATGACATACTTAGCATACTTAGGTTCAAAAATGGCATGATAATCTTTGTTAGCTTCAAAATGATATAGAATTAGCTTATTTTCCTCGAAAATGACATAATAACCTTACTAAGCTCCAAAATGACCTATTTACCTAGCTTAGCTCTAAAATGACTTACACTTAGCATTTTTACCTAGCTTAGCAATAAAATGACATTTTACCTACCTTAGTTAGAAGAAGAAGAAGATAAAGAAGAGGAGAGGAGAAAAAGAAAGAGAAGAAAAAAAATCTTCTTCTTCTTCTTCTTCTTCTTCTTCTAACTTTCATCTTTCCCAATTTGCAGATTTGCTTTACATGAGGAAGCTTGGATTCATGGAGTGTACTATTCTTCTGGTGCTTCCTTGTTGTTTATGAAAACTTGTTTGGATATGTTGTTGGAAACTTGTTTCTGGTTATGTATATATGGATATGTTGGACTTTGTTGACCTATGTTGTTGGATTTGATGAAATATGTTGTTGGACATGCTGTTGGATATGTTGGATATGTATGCATGTATATCTGTGTTTGAAACCATATCTAATTAATGGGATTTAAATAAAAACAGGGGATATATAGCCTCTTTGCCATTCGCTAGCAGACGGCAAAGAGGACACGTGGTAGTCACCTATGCAAACTGGAAACACTGGCTGCCTATTTGGTCATTTTACCGTCCGCTGGCAGACGACAAAGTGACCAGCTATGCCGTCTGCCGGCAGACAACAAAGATTCAAACTTCTATGCCGTCTGCTGGCGGATAGCATATCTGGACACGTGGCAGCTTCCCAGTGCTGCCCAGCTAGGCTCTTTGTCGTCTGTCAACAGACAACAAAGAGCTTTGACTCTTTGTCGTCCGCTGGCGGACGACAAAGAGCGCCGTTAACCCCCTAACGGCCCTCACGCCACCGCACTGTCGTCCGCTGTCTTTGCCGTCTGCTGGCCTTGGATGGAGGACGGCGTAATCCTTTGCTGGCACGTGTTCATCTGGACATTTTGCCGTCTGCCATGGCGGACGGCAAAGAAGCTGATTCCAGTAGTGTTAGGGCAGTAGCAAATATGTTTAGGGCAGTAGCAAATTTAGTTTAGGGCAGTAGCTAATTTGGGTAAATTAGCAAAAAAATAGCTATTAATAAAAAACAGTAGCAAATTTTGTAGGTATATAAAATAGCTATAAATTAAAATTAGCTAGGCAATTTTTGTAGGTATATAAAATAGCTATAAATTAAAATCACTAGCAAAAAATAGTAGCTCCCTTCCTATAAATAAAGAACAGTAGCAAATGTTTAGTGAGACTATTTTGCAAATGTTTTTGGTTTTTGAAAAATATCTTAGTGGCCTATGTTTTGCCGTAATGTTGATTCATTTCCGTTCCGACAAATTTCAGGCGCTCCATATGTCCACTTTTTAGCAAAGGCCATGCCAAAAATTTCCGTGATTTTCTGGATGACTTGTGCTAGAAACTAGGACATATGGAGTACCTGGAATTTGCCGGAAGGGGAATGAATCAACATTTTGACCAACTATATGCCACTTTTTCTTTTCATTATATCTTTTATTTACAATTGTTGAATAGGAAACATGTCTACCGACGCCGAAGTCGCGGGTGGTTCTGCCCGCCTCGAAGACCCCATCGAGGCAGCAAATCACTATTTCAATTACCTGGACCAACACCAGATGGGGTTGCATGGTGGCGGCAGTGGCACCAACCCCGGCACCGACACCAGCACTGGCACCGACACCACCCCCGAGACCGGCAACGATGTTGTCGTAGCCGGTAAAGCACCGAAGAAGAAGAGGACACGAAGATGAAACGAGCTTGGCATCAGACAAATTGTGGTCACGGAGATGCACCCCAAGAAGTTTGAGCCAATGGCGCCGGAGGAAGCGCGCTCGTGCTGGGGCAATCAACTTGGATGCATCCTTAGGGAAACCACCAACATCAACGATGAGAGGTTGAGGCAGATACCACATATGGAGAACATGCTCCTAAAGAAGTTGCACAATAGGTTCTTGTTCCCCAGCCGCAATGAAAAATAATATGAAGATCTGTGGAAAGACATCGCCATGACAAAGATAAACGACAAGGCGATGGTGACGTTCACCAACGACTTGTCCTCCTGGAAAGTTTGGGTGAAAAAAGCGATTGCGAAGAATGAACCGTGGTCCAAGATTCATGCTGACAATCCGTCAATAACGAAAGAGGACTTTGCAAAATTCAAGGAGAATTGCGCTAAAGAATAAGTCAAGGCAAAGTCGGAGAAAATGAAGGCGCACGAGGCCAGGAACACACCTCCCCACCGCCCCGGAAGCCGTGGTTACGAGGGGAAGAGGGCCGTATGGGCCAAGGAGGACGCCGAACGTGAAAGTCACGAAATCCCAGACCCCTTGGTGGAGTTCACCGACCCGCTGGAGCATGACTGGATCAGGGCCCGATACAAGTGGGACAAAGAAAAAAACTCTTCTACACGGACCGGATCACGAGGGACTTCATGAGACTTCTGGTAATTGTTATATTACCACATTATCATATTATAGCTTCCAATCAATTTGACTGCAAGTTTTATCACATTAGTAAACCATCCACGTTCCTTTTGCAGAAAGAGCAGCACCAAAAGGCAGCCAAAAGCGACAAGTCGTCATAGTCGTCGGCGAGGCCCAAGTGGGAGACCGCATTCAACTGGGCCCTGAACATACTGAATAAGGTCCCGGTGGACAAGCCGCCGTCCTATGGACGTGTGCACGGCGTCGGAGATGGCGCCTCATGGAAGACGTGCTACCCCGAGGAGCTAGAGGAAAGAAGGAAGAGACGCTCGACCGTCACTCAGCAGAGCATCGACGAGAAGGTCAAGATTGCGGTCGATAAGACCAAAGCTGAGACCAAAGAAGAGTTGCTCGAGGCCGTCTCTGCAGCGGTCACTGACGCGGTGGTCTGCTTGCTTCCGACACTATGGGATTTCACGAAGAACAATCCAAATGCACGGCCGGAGGACTTTCCCCTTCCCAGCTTTTTCTGGAGCAATTCGGTGAACACCAGAGCACCAGCACCTGCTCAAGCAACCGCAAAAGGTCCCGCTCCTGTTCATAGCAGCCCGACCTCCGTCTCTTGCATGGTCGGTGGGCCTTCATCGCTGGCTGAGCTTGATGCCCTCACGGTAATTATGCGTCATACCCTTTTCACCAGCATGTCTATAGTCTTCCGTTTCAGTTGCATTTCGGATGTTTGACGTCGCAGACATGTCTCCTTCGTAGGCCGACGACACCCCGTGCACCCTACTCTACGACATCAAGGGCCAGAAGGTGGCCATGGGGAAGGCAATGATCATGAAGCCAAAGGACCGCATGTTCCACAACCGAGAGATTCCCGATGGCATCTCCAAGGTTAACATGGCCAGTGTCTTAGCGGGCTTCGAGGATTTGCCTCCTCCAGTACCAGTCGATGACGACGAGACCCCTAAGATGATTGGCGCATGCAAGAGCTGGTTCTTGCCTTGGCCCAAGTCTCTTCTTCGTCTCGAGGCTCCCTGTATCACGCCAACACCACCTTCTCAAGAAGGTATGAACACCACCCCACCTACCACATTACCTGCACCTGTCGTGGCGAGTGATAGCGGATGACGCGAGGGAGAGCCTCCATTAGTGCCAGATGATGTAGCCCCCGTTGTTAAAGAAGCAAATGTTGATGATGACATGGAGGATGATGATGATGACCCAGACAAGTATTTCAATACCGCCTATGATGATGGAGGATTGATGGCTCAGGAAGGCGAAGACTCAGGCTATGAGCGTGGAGATGGTGACTTGATGCTACCTGATTTGCCGGAGCCGGAACGTTCTAAGGCGGAATGCAAAAAGTCTTTCTTCAAGCGATCCTCACAGGAGACGCCTCCAGATGCTGCCTGTACCCAGCAACCCCCCGAGGCCCATCCACTGATTAGCCCGACGACACTGGGGGTGGTGGTTAGGGAAGGTATGGTGGGCTCACTACCGCCACCCACCAAGAAGCAAAGGAGGAGACCGGACAAGAAAGACCCTAAAGGAGCCAGAGCTGCTTCAAGCAGCCAGCCGCCTCTGGAGCCCCGGGTGGTAGACAAAATACCTGTCGAAGGTGCGCAACGCTTCCATGTCGCCGGCCGGCCGATCCTACCTGCGAAAGCACTAGAGCACATAGTGAAAAATGATCTAAGGAGACTCCATGAAGATGTGCTGGCCAGAGAGAAAAGCCTTCTAGTCGCGGAAAAACCAGGATACCCGCTTTACGCGGATCGGGGTATCGGGTGGGAGGTTGTACGTCGAGAGATGGCCCACGAATAAGTTCATCTTGCAATTTGACTACATCTACGACATGTTCCACATGACCAAGCTGGATTTCCAGTTCATCCGCATGTATGCGCTGTATCTGAACCACTTCATCAAGGTCGAGAACATCAAATATATCTGCATCGCGGATGCGTTCTATATGCACGAGAGCTTCTTGGCAGTTTGCAAAGAGCACCGTGACTATGCGAGCAAGTACCTCGGCGAATTCATGATCGCTAATAAGGACAAGGAAGTGATTCTCTTGCCTTATCATCCTACATAAGTCATCCGCACATATCCTTTCGTAAGTGTTAATCATTCTTTTGCAAGCATGAAGGCTAATTTGAGGTGTACTTAATTTGCGTAGTGGGGGGGCATCCTCATCGTTCTGTCCCCGGAATACTCCCATGCGATGTACTTGGACTCATCGAAGAACCTCGGGAAAAAGGATTACAAGCACATAAAGAGTGTTCTCGATAGTGCCCTGTTAACCTTCAGCCTGTCTGGTGGATATATCAAGGTGAAAAAGTACAGGAATCGTGGGCTGGCTTTCGGTCATAAGACCGACTACTGTTACATCCAGCAACCGCACACTAGTATGGCTGATGGATTCTACCTCATGCATCACCTACTCGAGTACAGAAAGGATAATCAACGCCTTCGCATGCCACCTACTACCAACGATGCCGAGATTGTCAGCTGGGCCACAAGCATAGGAAGGACACCGGATCATCGAATCAGAGCTGAGTTTTATCACGTACAGTGTGAACTTGCCCAAGTGATCATGAAGCAGGTCCTCGAACCAACAGGGATGTTCTACCATGGGCCAATCACGCGGGAAGATGTCCGAGCACTGCTACTCGATCAGCGTCTGTACCTTAAGCCTTTCAAGAAGCTCGGGTGCTTCCTCCCTGACTATGAAGATTGGACCGCCGACATGGAGGACTGATTGTTGATGACAATGTGTCACTACTGTCTTTCTATGGCAAAACTTTGAATTTATGCACGGCGAAACTATGTGATGTAACTAAACCGTGGTCCTGAACTAGCGTAGATCGCTCTAGTTAATTAGTTTGGGTATGAGGAACTTCGTCATTTATGTTTACTATTGGTTGCTTGTATTTTGCTAATTATGCCGCCTTGTTTTCTTAAGTACATTATGTTGCATATTATCGTTCAATTCATCAACTCACAATGTAGGTACATAGATCAGAGATGACGAAGGGCTACTATGCCGTGTACGTTGGGAGGGTTTCAGGAGTCTACAACCACTGCCAGCCGCTCAGGCCTAGGTGCACAGGTACCCGGGTGCTAGCCACAGAGGGTTCGACAGCAGAGCGGAAGCGGATAGTAGTTACTTGAGGTGGACACTCCAGCATGAGCAGGGGCGGGAACGCCGGTACTACATAGTCGCGCTCTTGCTCATGCTGATCGCTCTTCTCTTCTACATCATGGTTTAGATAGAGATGATGAAACTTGTGTGTGTGCCACGACCATGCAGTTGCACTTATTCAAGACATGACATGATCGCACTTGTGTATCGCTATTTTCAAGATTTGATGATATTTGTGTTGAATGATGATGATGGTATGATGAGACTACTGTATGTCTTTGATATGATGAGTATAGTGTATGTTTAGTATGATCTGATGAAACTATTATACAGAGCCTGTATAAATACACCATAAATACGTAGGGGGTGAGGGTCGGCGAAAGCAGGAATATTAGCAGTAGCGCTGGAGAGCACCTAGCAGTAGCGCTGGCTTAGCAGCAGCACTTCACATGAAAAAGCGCTACAGATAGTTATCAGTAGCGCTGGTCCAGGAAGCGCTACTGCTAACAATACTTAGTAGTAGCACTGCCTATATCAGCGCTACTGCTACAACTTAGCTGTAGCGCGCTAGCAGTAGCGCTGGACCCAGTGCTACTGCTATGCATATTTCAAGCGCTACTACTAGGGTTTTCTGCAGTAGTGGATGCAAAAAAAGCTTCAATCAGCGATGGCTGGAGGCGGGAGAAGATGACAAACACTGCAGTTTTGCTACATGCTTCAACCGGCATAGATTTTGCTACAACTGGCATGGCCTTTTACTACGACCGATGTCACGTTTTGCTACAACACATAGCTGGCGTTGCGTTTTGCTACAACTAGCATCACTTTTTGCTACAACCGGCATAACGTTTGACATCCATCACGGCTGAGCTGCGAGGCTTGACGGCGACAATGACATTTTTGTTGCATTCGTCGTAGTTTTTTGCTATGTCAGGCAACAACTTTTGTTACATCCGTTCATTCTAGATGCAAATGTTGCTACCTGCAACGACGAGCTATAACTAGCGGCGACGGTGACGTTTTTTTGCTGCAACCCTGTCTTCATTTTTGCTACGACCGGCAACAAAAAATACTGCAACGGGCAGTTCTATTTGCTGGAACCAATCAATCGCCGGCGAGGCGGAGCTGCATCCATGGCGTGCGCGGGCGGCGAGTGCGGGATCCATCCATGGCAAGCGCGGGGCGGCGAAATTGCATCCATGGCAAGCACGGGCGGCGGAGGTGCATCCAGGGGATGTGAAACACATTGAGATGCAAAGGCAGAGCTCCATCTCGCAAGTAAGGGTCAGATCTAACCGCACTTAATCTTGGTATCGACCGGCTGAGACTCGACAGGCCGAACAGTTCGGCTTTTCGGAACCCTTGGTGTTATCAGAGGTTCGGATCATGCTACAAGATCTGAAAGAGCTTTTTTTTTTTACTAAAGTTACTAAGAAGGTCGGAACAGTGATTTTGTCCCCAAAATTGCATCGCCGGGCGGCCGGGCCTGACCAGGTGGAATGCAGGTACACCTCTAGGACAACCGCGGCCGCCGCTTCGAGCAGGAGGTCGGCGTGAAGGAGGAGCGCGGCAAGCGGGAGTTTGGCATCTTCTGTCCTCTGCCCCGTCGCACCACCGTGGTTGCGCCGCCCACGTCCAGACGACGGCCCTCTCCTGCCGCTAGATGCCTCCGCTGAGACGACGCTGCCAGAGGCAGCGACCAGCAGCCTCACCGGTGCCCTCGCGCGCGAGCGGACAGGCGCCGGAAGAACTTGGTTCCAGCGATGCTGCAGATCGCACTCGCGTTGCTGCTCTACATCGGCCTCGACCTCCCCGAGGCCGTCGCCGCCGTTTCTGTTAAGACTGTATGTGAAGTGCAGAGTACATTGCTGAACTGAACACCTAAATTTCTGAAGATTCTGAAGTTTTTGGTACTTGCATGTTCGTTCAGTGTGCGCGGAGGTGGTTTGACGAGCGGGAGACAAGTCACCTGGCCAACTGGGCAAGCACGGCCGGGCACGGCAACACTGAGGAGCTCCCGACGATTCATTTCAGCTGTCCAAGTATTACGGGGTAGAGCTGGAAATACGGGAGCGGTGTGGGTTTTTCTTGCGGGAAAAGGGACTTGGGCGTGGAAATCGATGCGGCCATTGGATGAAGAACAACAACATGCGGTAGGGAGCATGGAGAGGGAGCAGCCATGCCGCGTCCTCTTGGCATCGCTCATCCCCTCCGTCAAGACGCGTCAATCTGGCGACCTCGACCCCCCATGGCTGTGTACTACAGCCAACTCTGGCTGGCCAACTTCCGATGCGCCCCAGGTGTTCGTGGTAATGCTCTAATCACGCGGCGCCTCGTCAATTGATCAACAAAATTCCGTCTGTAGCTCCGGCTCTGCAGCGTGCTTCGGTGGAGCAATGTGCCAATAAAAATAGGAACCTGTGGCCTGCGCCTTAGGCTGTGGTGCCGAACCTTGTTTGCTGCCTTTAGCGTCTCCTTCCTCCCTGTCATAGATTTGCACTGGAACCGCAGTGCGTTCCTCGATTTCGTGGCGCCAAGCTTCATCACGCTGATGAGGTACACACTTCCTTTTTTTCCTAACGACAAATATACACGCTTCCGTTCTCTCAACTGATATGATACGTTCTTGTGGTACTTGACTAGTTGATATGAATTATTAATAACTGGACAATCAAAATCCAGGGCTATCCCCCTGTGTACTTGCCGCTACGTTGTAATTATTTTCTGTAATTCTCGTTAACATGCCACTGTATGCACATTTGATTCTTAGACTTTGTCTTGTCCAGAGTGTATGGAACTATCATATGAATGCTTTATTTCAGAAGATCCTTTGGAGCAAAAAGGGTGGGAATGTAAATGTAATATAATATTTTGGTAGGCCATATATATATTTCCACATGAATGGTAAGAATACAGATGATACAACTGACGCTTCTTTCTTTGGTGGTTGTTGATGAATCTCTTCAAAAATTACTATTTACTTTTCTCCTAAGTCACATTCTTACATGGTGAACAAGATAATAATGTCCAAGTATCTATTATACTCCAGCCGCTCGTCCTAACCTTTCCCTTAAGATCTTCACTCCCATGTATCTGCACGTCAAACACGGGAAAGAAAGATCAAACCCTGGAGTTGAAATGAATTTACCAAAATGCAAACTATATTATATTTCTGTGTTGTACCTGCCCATCATCATGACTGTGGCTTGTGGGTTTGTTCCTGGCGACCTGGATAGGGTTGATCCGTCAATCACCCGGAGGCCTGAGGTCCCAATCACTTTGTACTGCTGGTCAACCACCTTGCCTACATGACATCCACCATGGTAATGCCAGATGGTGACCACTGTATCCCTGCAAAACTGCTCCAAGGATGTGCTGTCATTTGTATGCTTCGGTATCAGATTTATGTTAGCTGCTACACTCATGTTGAGCAGTTTTTCCATTGAATATCCACCATCTTTGGGAGTGAAGTTTGAGAAAGTGTTCGTACTAATTATTTTCTCTATGGTCTTGATCCCGTAAACACATCGTCTCAGATCCTGTGGATGTTTGAAGTAGTTGAAGGTGACGATAGGATTGCTGTTGGGATCAGTGTCCACAAGAACTAGATTGCCAGTAGACAGCGGGCCATCAATCTTCGAAAGAATGAACCCTCCGTGGAATACTTCTTTGGGCAGGCTCTTTTTGTTACGTACATACTTATGGACTGCTTCTAAACTTCTTTCCTTTGGAGGAATAGTCGACAACTGCCCAATCTGCATTAGAATGCCAAAAGGTCATAAGCATGAAAACTGTCATGGTTCTAAAAAGGGAAGTGGACATATGCTTAAGTTTTTCTAAGACACTTCATTCCGATTGTACAATTGAACTGTTAACAATAACTTTGAAAGATAACTCTAGTTTATAACATTGATGATGGTGTGATACGGATAGGAATGTAGGTAGTTGCAAATGAGTGTAGCAGCTGCATAATTTGATTCTTACCTACATGTTAGTATATATTTCTGATTTGTCTATATGCTTATCTTGGGTACCTGCAAACTAAAGCTTAACAGATAAAGTTTGGGAAGTTGGCTCCAAAAAGCCCATTTTAGGGTGCATATTTCTTTAGATTACTTGTGCAAGATGCATTGTTTTGCGCAAAAGCTTTTGTGATGCACCATGATACTTTTGTAAACTGAAATGCGCTACCATCATACTTTCGTGAACTGAAATGCACCATGATACTTGCAAACTGTAATGAAGTCCTTGAATTTTATTTCAGGTAACAATCATGATTGATGACAAACCTCAGCAGACATGATTCCATGGTGGCAGTGGATGCTGTCCCCTGTCTGGCCGAAACCGCTGCTGGCTTCGATAAACACACCATCATCAGTTATTCCAACAGTCTCAATAAGAGACTGCTTTGGGGGATCCTTGGTGGGTATAAATACGGAGCTCAATGGGTTGTCTGACATCCCTTTACCCACGTGCTCGTTGTGAAGAACTATAGAAATGTTATGCTTCTTAAGTTCACTCCTTGGTCCAATGCCGCTGATCAGTAACAGCTGGGGGCTTCCAATTGCGCCGGCAGAGACAATAATCTCACTGCCTCTCTTTTGGCTGAGAAAGGCTTGATGGTGCCCACCATTCTCATCCTTGAATTGAACCCCAATAGCACTCTGTTTCTGATGTCCTGTGCAAGAGATGAGGTTACTATAACAAAATGATTGTGCAGCAAGTACCTACTGTTTTTGTTTGAAGTATGTGTTTTCCTAGCTTCCTTCTTGTGGAAGTGGATACAGATTATGGAGGAAATTGTATGTCCGGTGCAAAATTATTGACCAAAACCAACTACATTCAGCCAGAAGCAAAATTATTGACAAACACAGTCATTATATTAAAGGCGCATATGCTCATCAAGCTTTATAAGTGGACGCCGTGGACTCGTCGGTTTGAATCCTCAAAACACCATTTCCTGTTCAGTTTCCTTTTCTACAAATAAGTTAAATTTGTCCTAAATTTTGTGAAACAATTTCCTGAAATCTCCAGTTACCAGATTTCTCACTGGGTGCTTTGTTCTTTTCTACCATGGAACTTTTTTGTGATTATAAGAGCTACTACTTGGATTATTATCGCTTACCATGTCTCGTTTTGAAAATTACTTTGTTCACACTAGCATGAAGCAGCACTCTGAGGTTGTCAGGATTTGCAGCAGCTAGGAGGTCAGCAGCAGTGTGCCGGTACCCTGCCTCATCAAAGATGGTTCCCCCAACTTTGGTTCCAAAGAGATGGTCATAGGTATATCCATTGTAAGGCGATACCCCTGCTTCAAGCAGCCCATCACGTAGGGCAGCTTGCCAAGGTGCAATCTTTGGCCAATAAACAATCCTCTCTTCGACCCAGGGGTAGGACTGATTCACCAACTCTTCATCCCATCCTGCATCCTTCACAAATCTGCATGGACAAGCGCATGATAATTGGTTACAAACTTATAAGGCCTTACAAATACTAATGTTTGACATGATAGGTTCGGTCCAATAGACACAGTTGCTCGTCTTGTTAAAACCAGATTTTATGCTATCTTATAGTTATAGCTGCCCGTATGCTTATGCGAGCAATTTTCTTCTTATATTCTTAAGGTTTCTGTAATAACTGGCATATATTTTTCTAGTTTGACACTGCAGATGTTTCAAAAAACTCAGATACTGCAATGGTTATTGAATTCTGCCACGACATTCTAAGCCTTTCAGGACTTACGGCAAACCTTAGTGGAATCTGGCTATTTGGTTATTCATCATTCTATGTTACCAAATCAAACAAAAATGTATTAGTGATCTTTTGCAATTTTTCTTCGATGCTCATTTTCAGTACTTCACCACTCCATAGTATGCGTTGGTGTTCAGCTATATAAACTCCAATAAGAAAGTCAGATAGCCTTACTGGCTTTCCTCCAAATCTAATTACTCCTCTGCTAGCTATAATGTTGTTGAGCAACCATTAATGCGTCTGATATCTGTCCTGCAACTGCAAAATCAATTCTACCACTATGATATTCAACTAGAAGCTATAAAAAATCCATGTGAAAAAACATGTGACAAATCTCCAGTTAAAGCGTGAGGTATTTCAAGACCAGGTACAGTTATGGGGCTGAAAAGGTTTTGTATCACTAACTTTTATGGCTACCTCTAAGATCGTTGGCTTCTCCCATCAGCCATTTTGTTGACTCTTTAGTGTTGAGACTGGTCTGATCTTTGCTTAAGACAGAAGATATGAAACACCGCTTTGTGAATGTGACATATTAACACACCTACAGCGGGGCTTCAGATTGAATAGCTGTGAAATATCCTGGTATATCTGACCAACCATGCTGAACCACTTAATTCTTCTTGTGATAGTAAGATCAAACAGGATTAGTCCCATCTTTTGATATCGATGTTTCCTATTCAGGTTATTAAATAACTACTTATTTTAACTTTCGCTTAAGTTTATTTGCACAGTAAATGGATCTTAAGTTAGGTTAGATAGCTGAAAACATGACACATTGTGTACCTTCGGTTGGCTCGGCTGTAGAAGCCGGCATTTATACATGTTCCACCACCTAGAACCTTTGCTCGGGAATTGATGACACCATCAGTGGAGATGAATCCCTGAGATGGGGAATTCTTCGATTCATCGGTCAAGCAAATGTGGAAGTTCTCAAGGTATGAGATGTTGCGGTTGCCATATGGAGATCCACCTCTCTCAAGCAACAGCACCTTGTACTTTTTCGACAGCGTTGCTGCCAATGGGCATCCGGCCGTGCCCCCGCCGACAATGATGTAGTCATATGCTTCATGCTGGATTTTGGAGAAACTGCTTGCCTTCCAGAGGGGAGGGAGATCCGGTGTGGCGGAGTTTCTTCCTGCAAGTTTAAGTGTTTGATATTATTGCCTGGAGCTGCTTGGTTTCAGGTTAATACTATTTCAGTCAGTTTTCTTCTTCTATCTTGATATATATGAGGATGTCTCAACCTGGTTATGCTAAACTCTTCCTCTTTTTCATCAGGTTTCTTTTGGTTATAAATAATTCTACAGGTTGCGAAAAGAAGGTACATCTTTTCCAGATTCCACACCTTGTTTTTCCAGCCTTTTACTTGGAAATGACGCTTTCTTATGTAGCATTACATGCCAAGCATTCTTACAACGACAGAGTGCCACTTCAGGACTAAGTAAACAATATCAAAATCATAATGTAGGATAATTAGAAATAGATGGCAAGTTGCCTTTGTTATCAACGTATGTAGCCAAAATGTCTAAATAAAGGCCCATGTTCCTAAGCCAGTTCAAAATCTCTGGATAATAGCCATGGTGGGTATAACAAGCTGATCGGCAGAAACAAAGAAAGCAAACATCGCTGGATCAAAGTCCAACTCTGAACCATTGAGCTTTTTTCTAGGGGAGACGACTCACCGTGCAGTTTTGAGAAGCATAGATAAGCTCAAGCAGATGGAATGTACCTTGAGATAATCTGATGAAGCAGAGGAACGCCAAGATCTTGAAGAACACCCCTCCGCTGATCAAACCCATTGAAACCAAAGAGCTCCCCTTGTTTTGTTCTCTTTTGCCCTTTCTTTTTCACCTCTGACTCTGCGTACTTGCCTTTTGTCTGGTGCTCTCTGATTTCTCCACCTCGCAACCTTGCCCAATGCATTTCACTCGTTTATGTAGACAGTAGCAGCACCGTGGAATTGAGAGAGCTATTGTGTACATTCACTCAAGGGCGCTCACCCACACCATTAATTGCCATTCAATGCAGTGCAGCACTGTCCAGTAGTACTACAAGTCAGATTTATGGACTTCCTCATCAGCCAACCAACCACAACGAAACTGCTGTGAATATTTTACCCACCGCCCTGATTTACATGCATCTCTCTCTCTCGCTTCTTTCAAACTCAGTGACATTTTTATTTCATTTTCGGTGACTATAGGCAGATTTTGAAGAATGTCCACTTTTCAGACCTGAGCTATTGTAGAAGTTCAATTTTCAACCTTGAACTCTGAAACTGGTTGGTTGTTTTCAACTTTGATCTCTTGAAAAAGTTCACTTAACCCCCTTGGCCCTATCGCAGATGATTTTGTGTTAACAGGGACAACTCGTGACATGAACGAGCATCAATTTTACATGCCAGCACTGCGATGCTAGCAGCCTAATTAAAACTTCTACAAAAATCGAGAAATCAGGAACCTGGCTTGGCTGGAAAGAGAAGGGAAAGGGATAGGTAGACAAGTACTGTACAGTTTAGCGATTAGAAGAGAGCGCATACTTTTTTCCTAATTTAAATGAGTAAAATTCACAAAATTACAAGTTTAATGTACAAACTATCACATCTGACTAAGTTTAAGCAACATATTATCGCATCTGTAGTTTTGGTCTTATAGTTTTGTGAAATTGATTCTTAAATAGATAGTTTTGTGATATATTTAATCCTAATTAGGTTACCTTGTTTCTTAAAATGTACTGTAGTTCTGTGAGAGACTTCTTTAGGAAAAATTCTGTGATATACTTGCTCCCTAGATCTGTAGTTTTGTGAGATTGATCCTCAAATCCGTACTTCTGGGATAGGTTTTCACATTATTTTTTCGACAAACAGACAGGGGCACCCCTTTCAATTAGAAGACATGCAATTTTATGAAATTTACTCAATTTAAATACACAGGTAGGTTGCTTTATGTATAAAGCGGGGCGAAAGCCTATTTTGATTATGTGTATCTTTATAGTCTGAGTAGGCCATTGACCATTTTGAATAAAACTGAACATTGTAGACAATTTCTGATACAGTTAAGAGTCCTCGTTCACCTAGACTTTATTCTTAATAAACCAGCCCCCTTCAGCCGAATCCTGTTCCAAGAAGACTAGATTTCTTTCTTGTTTTTTTAGGGTAAGAAGACTATATTTCTTAATTCTATTCTGTCCTCCCGTCTGCCCAGAGGTGTTGCTTTCAAGAAAGAGAAGGGCTGAGGAGGGTGTAGAAAATACGCTGTTTAAGATGACAAACCACTATCTAGCCTGATATTGACAAGATAGATAATACTCTATATACCGCCTTTAGTTCAGAAGATGGTTTTGTAACACCAGTGTGTCTGTCATTGAGTGGTCTCGCTCAGTTGGTTAGCAAGTTTGAGGTTAGCATCATCGTACTCTAGATTACATAGGAATTGTCAGTGATAAGTATGGACGGTACTCTAGATTACATAGGAATTGTCAGTGATAGGTATGGATGTCTAGTACTATCCAGTCGGTAGGTATATACCAACTACTAACTATAACAATTTAGTTACTTCACAATTAACCAATAAATATTTACTACCTAAAGAAAAAACAGAAAAAAAATGGTGAACAAAATCTCAGCTCGGTTGTTGCTTGCCGAGTCCTTATTGTCCGGCTCGTCAATGGCAAGTCTCTGCCGAGTTCGAACTGTTACCGAGATCTGTACTCAGCTTACATAGTCATTACCGAGAGCCTGTGTTCGGGAACTCGGCGAAACGGTAAGCACTCGGCACAGAGGGATTTTCCAGTAGTGTATGGACATGTCGATTACATAGGCATTTCGACAACGCCCGACTCACTTTAGCCGACCTCCTTGACAATATCCAGTGGGAAGTTAGGCTAGGGGCAATGGCGGGTGCGAGGGCTGGGGTCGCTACCAGTTGAGGCGGTGCCTATTAGTAGCGTCCTATTGTAATTCTGGGTGTCTTTCATCTTTGAGTTTGTACAAACTCTTCTTTCTATCAATGCATCGAGACGCAAGGCTCTGCATTTTCTCGAAAGAACAAAAAGGCATGGACGTCTAGTACTGGTCGGAATTCTTGATGTCAACTTGACAGTACAATGTACTAAAAGAAAGAACTGTAATTGGACGTCCAAATCATCTTTGAAACAATGTTGAGCAATCAAGGTACAGCATTTATGCCCATCACATCAGCTACCAAAATGGTATAATGGATACGCTGCAACAAGTTGACAACTGAAATGTTAGGAATAATCCCAAGCATTGCATGTAATCTACCTCATGTGTAAACACTTGTTCGTGTTGTTTTCATTTCACCCTTTTCAGCCATGATGATGTGCCAGGGTCTTGGGTGAAGACCCTTCTCCGCCTCGGACTTGGCAGCAGCGACGCTTAGCGCCGTTTACCTCCTGAGGGCGTTGTCATGGAGTTTAGGTGTCCTAGGGCGTGTCGTGGTGATGTTTTTAGGCCTACCTATGTGTTCTTTTCTCAGAAACGGAGGCGTTTGCGTTTATGTTGTCCGGCTATCCTGGATTCTGCTTTGCAAAGGGCTTCGTCATTACCTTATATAGTTCGGCCGTGTATTTTGGTTTGTGCAAGCGGGGAAAGAGTATATGCTTCGAGAAAATGATGATCCATGTGTAATTCTTAAAAATTGTCTGCACACCAAGAATGGCGTCGCCTCCTTTTAAGGCTCTGTTGTTGGACAGGGACCTCCTGAGAGCCAATGATATCTGCTCGGTAAGATCGAAACTCAGTCCTGCCAGGAAACTATCATGAACTACGTACTTACCAATGATGATTATTCTGTTCGTAGTGCAATGGTCCGTAAACTTGCCTCCAGCACGCACAATAAAACCCAGCGGTATTGCAACGCAAATCCTTAAATGAGAAGGGAGAAGGCCACATGGTGCGGGCCTCTGGGAACAGTATACCATGACTGCATGAGAGTGGTTCTGAAGTGTTTTAATAGTAGAATTGTTTCTTGCTAGCTGATCTCAAGTGTTTAAGTTGGAAACTCGAAACAGAGACTATGAAACAAAATTAATTACATTGCAGCTGTTTTATACTATGTGAAATCTGTCTGATCATATGATTAACAAGTTTAGTGTCAACTAAAACACATTGATGATAGAATGATACTAGTATCTTTTGTTGTCTTTCAGATAACTACTATGATAAACTAAGAAAATGTACGCCTGAATGCAAGAGCTCAGAGCGAACCTAGATGGCATAGGTGCACTTATTACATGTACATGGAGCGCCAACTGGCAACATGTTTGAGTGGTCACAGCAAAGGACTTGTGTGGCACCTGCAAATTGAGCACATGATGGCTGTCTTGTCTTGCTAGGTTGTCCGTCATTGAAGAAAGCAATTCGGTTATGAGATGATCACCCAGAAACCAGTGAACTGGACTGTGCACCAGAGCTGATGGAAGCGTCTTAAAATCCTCTACGAATGCTTGTGTGTTTTTTCTTTTTCTTTAGATGACAAATGCTTGTGTTAATACGGTGGTGGTATCAGTGAGCTAAGCACCGAACAGACAACATGAGAGGACAGAAATAGTGAAATAATCGATGTGGTTGAGCTGGGCCTGCTGGCGTTCATTTATGGTAGCAACTCGCCAGCAAATCATTTAGGCCACACAGTGGATTTTGAGATCATACTGGTGGTTATGTGGCCGGAGATCTGATTCATGGGTTTCTCACAACAGTGGGCTCTTCTGTAGCCCTATAGTTTCGTTGGGCGTTTTATGTGGCCTCATCAACCGAATTACTGGAGCAACGACTCACTGAATATCTTGTTTTTCTGGAGGTGTGTAGGACAATTAGGGTTTCGGTCCTGTCCTTCTGCCTTATCGGCGATGCCACTCACAATACATATTGTAGTTAGAGGGTGGGACCTACTTATACCGTCAATTCTAGAGCTTGAGTCTTTATGCACACAAGTTTCCAAGTTGTTTAAACTTGTATTCCAAACAGAGATAAGTTTAACAATGACAATATAATTCATCTATAATTAGACAATGTTTATTTGTTACTTTGTGTCATATACATAAACGGCTCATTCGGCGTAACTAAATATACAATTTAAGTATGTAGGTTAATTTTTGGTAGGGGTATTATCTGACAATCAATCTAGTTAAGTGTACTTCCTCCGTCTCATAATATAAGATGTTATTATACTTCCTCCGTCCCATAATTACATAATATACAATTTAAGTATGTAGGTTAATTTCCGATAAGGGTGTAGGGTCGTTTATTATAGTCTAACAGAGGGTGAATAGACTACTAGTCAAAGGGACTCTTTTTCCCAATTTTAATTATCATGGCAATTTTAAGCTTTTTAGGTGGTAGCCTAAGAACACTCTACACATTCAAATCTACTAGAGTATAGCAATGGAAGACAAACACTTGGACAAGTAAAAGTAAAGATAAAGGCTAGAGGAATGTAAACACGAGGAGACTCGAGAAGATGTTTCCCGTGGTTCGAATAGTTGGTGTTATCCTACTCCATATTGACGCAGGCTTTGCGCCACGAAGGTTGTAGCACCATGGAGATCCCGATTGCGAGACCTACGAGGGATTGAGCTCATGAAGTGTCCACGAAGCAGCAATCAATCTATCCCATCATGGCATACGGCCATGAAAATTTAGCCTGACTCAGGGTATATTTTCATGAAGTAGGCGATCGCCAAGCCCGTACAAACTTCTTGATTTCTTCACACATGGAAAGACTCCCAAAATACCTAGACGATCTAGGAGGCACACACCCTCCAAAAGTACCAATATTGAGGTTGTTTGATGATGAACCCTTTATTTTTGTGCTTCAAAAGATAATCTGCTCCACATTCAAAACTCTCTCAACCATATGATTTTGGATTGGAGAGGAGTGCAAAGCGAGGGGATTAGAGATCAAAGGAGTGGATTGATGGTTGGAGTAGAAAACCCTTTGAACTCAACACAAGAAGGTGATGTTCTCTCTCAAAAATATGATTTGAGTGAATATTGCTTTGAGTGAATTGATGGGATAGGTGGGGTTAGGCAGGACCAAAAATCTGGTCTTTACACAAGCTTGGAAGCTCAAAATGAGTTTGGAATACCATAACCTTTTAGCAAAGCTTGGAAGCTCCAAATGATAAGTTCATAATATCTGAACAAAGATAAAGGTGGCAACTTTTAGATAGCTTGGAAAGTCCGACCTGAAGTCGTTCACAGGATCCAACTGACCAATGACACACCCCCGCATGCCTTTAGATATCGTTTGGAAATTCAGACCAAAATTAGCCAACTACAAAGGGGGCATAGTATTTTGCTGCTAAGAGTGGAAGAGCTCGGGAACTCTGAGTGACTAGGGTTTGCAATGCCTATATATGTATAAGTAGTTCTAAGGGTAGGAAGTGTAAGAGCTCAGAGGGTTCAAAGTTTGAAAATAGAGAAATATAGTGGAGGAATGAAAGGTTTTTATAGGGCTTTGGAGTTTGATCTCTAAACACATGGAGAAAAAACTCAGCTTAACGATTACCTTCAATCTGGTTTAGGATGTAGATATAGCTTTCTTCCCTAGAAACCCAAGGTTACCGAACCACGGGAAGTGGTGCTTTGGAAAAGGAAATTGCAAGAACTTGTTATCTCGAAACATTCCAGTTCCCAGACCAAATCACGAAGGTGATTAAAAAGACAATAATAAAGAAATAGGCCAGATCAAAAGGTTTCACTTGCACTTGTACATGCACACGGGATTATATGTAGATAATCAACACGATACTGGTAAACATCGTTACATATATCTTGCCAATGAATTGTTGTGGGAGATGTGTCAAAATAACCCCGCGAGCGACTTACAATCGAGGTTTTATTGTCCAACCGGGACCCTTTTGACTTGTGGGATTATCTTAGTTTGCAAGGATAAAACTAGATCAACGCATTGAGTATTTAATGACTACACCATATGTACCCCTCAAAGACTTCATTACAACTACCGTATTGATCTTAGTGTCGTCGACGTTTGGCATGGCCTTCCACTCCTCTCTCTGCCCTTTACCTCGCTATGTTTTGATCTTCGGCGGGTACATGCAAGCCCTAGGATTGAGTAGAGACAAGAGACAAAATCATTGCACAATGCATAATAATAACGTTCTCTTGAAGTGAACCAACAATCTCTTTATGCATGTATATGGGGTTGCGAGGATCCACCTCGGCCCTTAGCCGATGGGTATTACCCACACCTCGCGAATAGATCACAAGAAAAAGTTGTAATCAAAGATACCTTAAGATGAATGATTAGAAGTCTTACAGTGTAATTGATCGTGATGTACTCTCGATTAGAGGTAATATGGCTAAAGAAGATGGAAGCTATTGTGATGGAAATGATGATGGTTATGGAGATGGTTGTAGATGGGAATGGTGACGGCGACTGTTAGGGTGAAGTTTGTGACACTGCAAAACTCTTCTCTTTGAAGAGTTCCCTTCTCCTTATATAGCACAAACGCGCAAAATAGGGATTTGGGGCACCTCTTATGTGAATCAGTCCTTGTTGTCTTCATAGATGTTGTCTGGTATGATGTCACAACGGCGGTGCATGATACGCCTCAAACGTATCTACTTTCATGAACACTTTTTCTTAACTTTGGACTCAAAACTTGTTATACTGAATAATAACTAACCCAACTGATGTTGTTTTCTATAAAATTTCTATGATGTTATTGTTTGCTCTCTTGTAAGAGAGTGGTTGGGTAACCCCAAGTATAAGGATGAAGTAACCTAGCAATAAGTATTTTCCTCAATAGAGAACCAAGGTTTATCGAACTAGAAGGAGTTCTTCCAGCAAACAAAGTCACATGTACCTACACACAAAACACAATACAAACTTGTCCCCAACATTTCAAGAAGGTTGTCAAGCTTCTTGTCCTGCTAGTCACAAGATTAAATTGCATAGTATGGTAGGAATTGATAGATAGGTAAAATAAATAATATGGTGCATAAAAGAATAATATGTTTGGTGATGTTTTCAGTAAGGAAAATAGACCCCCAGGGCCATAGGTTCACTAGTGGCATCTCTCTAAGTAGATAAGTGTAGCGTGGTAAACAATTACAGTTGGGTAGCGATGAAATTGCAATATTTATATTTATGACTATGATCATTCATGGTATAATATCACATAGGAAAAAAGTCTGTGATATGTAGACCGTTATCCAACTGCATCTACAACTAATATTCCACCCCAAGACTGCTATCCAGCATGCATCTCAAAGTATTGAGTTTATGACAAACAGAAAATTGTAATGAACATGATGACATAATGTAGACGGTAAACTATCATATAAGTGTGATCAAGAAACCATTGTTTTATCCTTAGTAGCAACAAACAATATAATACGTGTATTTTCCCTTTCTTTCACTGGGTTATATATCACCACAAGATTGAACCAACTACTGTGCACCACTTTCTCTGAATAACTACCCATCAAACTAGGCAAAGTAGAAAAAATATATCGGAGAGCATACAACGCTAATTAATTATACAACAAAGAAACTTCAAAAGATTCAATATATTTCAATGAACAATCTGATCACTAAGTGAAAATTCATCATATCTCAACAAACACACCACTGATTACATCATATGGATTCCGATCATGTGAGACAACTGAAGGGAACTTTGTATTGAGTCACAAGGGAGAGAGGATGTCATCTAGCTACTGCTAGGGACCCTAATGTCCTAAAAGAACAACTCACACATGGTCATGGAGGGAACAAGGTTGATGAAGATGGCTCTGGTGATGGATTTCCCCTCTCGCATGGTGCCAGAACAGGCCTCCCAATTGGATCTTCCAGGAATAGGAACTTGCAGAGGTAGAAGAAATCAAGAAAAAATGGTGCCAAAGGTTTCTCAATTTTTTGGATTGATAGGCGAAAGAATGGGCGAAAGGGGTTGCAGGGGGCACATGGCCTAGTGGCATGGGTAAAGCACTGGCCGAACCACTTCGTCACGTGGAGCCCCTGGCTAGCCCCCAGCCCGACAATTTCTGGAATCCTCGTGACACAAAAAAATCATATTAAAACCCTAGGGTTTTGTTGACCTCCGTAGATATGGATTTTCTGACAAGTCAAAAACATGTAGAAAACATCAACTGGTTCTGGGCACTGGATTAATAGGTTACTCCAGAAAAATAATATAAATTGTTATAAAAAGGAAACAAAAGTGATATTATAATAGAATGAAATAATAAAAAATTATAAATATGTTTGAGACGTATCGGCATCCCAATCTTAATCCCTACTCGTACTCGTCATCGAGTAGGTAGATGATAAAACAAAGATACTTTTTTATGTGGAACGATATCTAGCATAATCTTGATCGAATGATGTAAGGTGTTTCTGAAATCAAGATAAAAGTGTATCGTGGAAATAATATATTAATTTGACATTGAACAAATAATATATGAGCATATAAGTAAATAATATTTGCCTTTCAAGATTATAGATGCTAAAGGACGTGACTCCACACTTAATTATGTAGGTGTATCATGGAGAGCATAGCACGCTAAGTCTTCCTTGTAAAAAGATAGGCAAATCATGAGCTGACCCAGGTGCATGACCATGCACTTGAGTTATGCTCACCTTGAACCAACAACTAAACCCCAACGCAATACTTGAGCATGAGCTGAGAACTTTTAGCACTTTGGATGGCAAAATAGAATAATGGTAAAGGTTAAAGAGAATACAAAAAATTAAGAAAGTCTCACACTAAATCAGTTGACCATTAGGTAATGGAGAGGTCATACAGTCAATATTAATGTGAGGAGTAGCAATTGTCATGCAACGGAACCACTGGAGCTATGAATGTATGAAAGCTCTCAAATGAACTAAAGTGGGGTGTGTATCTAACTTGTTTGCTCATGAATACCTAGAGCATTTTCAAAAACTCATCATCAAAATATACAATCCAAGTTCTATAATGTAAACATCCCCACTAGCATGACAATGTAATGTATGAAAACTCTCTATATTAAGTACACGGTGCTACTTTGAAGCACAAGTGTGTAGAATGGATAGCAGTGTGCTCCCTCTCTCTTTATTTTCTCTTTTTTCTCTTTGGCTCTTTTTTTATTCCGCACGGGAAGGAGAACACTTAGATACCAGCACACTTTTTTATTTACTCATAACTCAGAATATGGATGATGACTACAAATGAATGCCTCTGGTAGTGTACCAGGATGTGCAATGATCTAGTGTAACATGTAAACAATGATGAATTGTGGCCTTGCCACAAATATCATGTATTCTCTATATGATCATGCGAAGCAAATGACAATGAACAACATCTGTCATGTAATGTAAAGTAACAATGGAAGTTGCATGACAATATATCTCATAATTGCTATAGAAATGTCATGATAGGTAGGTATGGTGGCTGTTTTTAGGAACATAGAGGTGTCTTATGTGTAGAAGAACAAGTTATCCTGCGATTTTGGATGCACCAATGAACGTATGCACCATGTCTCGAGGTGAGAGTGGCAATGCATGGTACCAAAGAGGATAGAAAAATATGGATTGGGGGAAGTGTGTAAAAGGTTAACAAGCTCATATTAGTCATAAATAACTCAAATATTTATTGCAAGATCCTAATAATAGACCCGAAGAAAATGCACCCCCGCACCCCTAGGAGAAGAGGTTGGGAGACTTTAATCATCACGCACTCCTCAATCAGTACACAACGTGAGTGTCACTTTAAGATGCCTTTAACTGTGACCTCACCGCTAATACTAGCGGCTTCCTCTTTTGATTAGGTTAATGAATGTATGGCCCCACAAATCTTAACACCTATATTCAATACTCAACGTTAACCATTTACCCACACAATTATCTATGACTACCTCAGTATCGCAAAACTATTGCAAGGAATCAAGCTTATCAAATATAGTGATCTACTATTTCATTCAATTTTTTATCTATACAACCAATGAATACCCATCATTTTTAGGACCAACATATAATTCATGCAAACAATCAATTACTATTCAACTCTCTAAAAAAATATAAGTGAAGCAAAAGAGTCCTAATCTTTTCTAAAAAGCATGTTTCTCTGTCGTGCTCTAACATATATAAGTGAAGTGCAAGAGCAATTCTAATTACCTCAACTCAAAAGATATAAGTGAAGTTCGTAGAGAATTCTAAAAATTTATGACCAATGTGTATCTCTCTCAAAGTGTGTGACCAGAACATGATGATTGTAGCGACTAGTAAAAAACTAAAAATTAAACTATGCTCCAATCATACCACATATTATGTGAAGATTAAAAACATAGGTCCAACCAAGACAAACCGATATTTGTTAATGTAGAAAGAGGAGATGCCTTCTGGGGCATCCCCAAGCTTAGACGCTTAAGTATCCTTGAATATTTCCTTAGGGTGCCTTGGGAATCCCCAAGCTTGAATTCTTGGCCCCTTATTCCTATCATATTGATGTCCCCCCTCGACCTTAAAAACTTCATCCACACAGAACTTCACAAAACTTATTAGAGGGGTTAGTGCACAAAGAAATAAATCACCTATCATGTACTACCAAGACAAGATGCATAATTATTTTCAAACATTAGCTACTATATACTTTCATTTCCACAATTTATATCCCCCAATATAAGCCATGAACACTCAAGTATAAGCAGGTAACAAAACTATAATGCCAATCTATCAAAACTAGAACAATTTGAGGTAATCTAATTAATATGCATACTTCTACAACTCTAAAGATTCTGAAAAAAGATGTAACAGAGAATTTACATGGATGTACTATGTAAAAATTTCAGAATTGATCATGCTCCACTACAAAGAATTAATTCAAATACTAGAGGCAAAAGTTTCTGTTTCTGCACAGAACTTAACAAACTTGCAATTGCAACATCCCAAAGGCTATACTTGGCACATTATTGAAAGGAAAGATACATGTATGATCATTACAGTAGCAATAACCATTTTTATGCACAAATAAAACGAAAATATGAGTATTGGGTTGCCTCCCAACAAGTGCTTTTCTTTAATGCCTTTTAGCCAGGCATGATACTACGATCATGTTTTATCATCACTCAAAGACAAATCATAAGTAGCTCTCATAATAGATTCATATGGAAATTTAATTCTCTTTCTAGGGAAGTGTTCCATACCTTTCTTCAGTGGAAATTGAAATATTATATTGCCTTCTTTCATATCAATCACTGCACCCAAAGTTCTCAAAAAGTGTCTACCAAGTATAATAGGGCATGCAGGATTGCATTCGATGTCCATAACATTAAAATCAATCAAAACGTAGTTTCTATTAGATATAGTGAGAACATTATCAAATCTTCCCAAAGGTTTCTTAATATTTGAATAAGTGAGATGTAAATTAAGAGAGCCTTCAATCATGAAATCAAAACTAAGAACATCATATAAGGCTTTTAGCATGGTGGTAACACTAGCACCCAAGTCACAAAGTGCATTTCATTCATAATTATTGATCTTATATTTTATTGTAGGTCCCCAAACAACATCTAATTTTATAGGGATAGACAACTCTAATTCCAACCTTTTTTCATTAGCCTTAATAAATGCTTCTACAATGTGTTTAGTGAAGGCTTTACTGTGATCATAAGCATTGGGTAAATTCATCATAGATTGTAAAAGAGTAATACATTAAGTGATAGGACCATTAACATAACTAAATTATTAAATCCAAAATAGTGGGAGAAATACTACCTAAAGTTTTGACATCTCCAAGCCCACTTTTATCAGTTTTAGCACACGAGTTATCACCATCCGAACTTAAGGGATGCTGATACGTCTCAAATGTATCTATAATTTTTATTGCTTCATGCTATTATATTACACTTTTATATTATTTTTATAGATATTTATATTATTTCAATGGACTAACCTATTATTTTAGTGCCCAGTGTTAGTTCCTATTTTCTGCTTGTTTTTGGTTTCGCGAGAAATCAATATCTACTGAGGTCAAAATACGTTGCTGATTCAACACGATTTTTTTGGTGACAAGAAACACATGAAGCTTCACGAGAGATCGAGATGAGCCACGAGGGGCCCACATGGACAGGTGGCGCGACCAGGGTGATTGCGCCCCTTGTCCATGTGTGGCCCACAACAACCTCCTTGACCTGATTCCACCGCCATAATTCCCTATAAATACCGAAACCATCTGTCATGCCTCCAGAAGAATTTTATCGCCAGACAAGCCTGTGTTCCGAACAGATCTCATTTGGAGCCCTATTTTGGAGCCCTACCGAAGGAGGAAGCCATTACCGAAGCTATCTTCATCAACCTTGGCGCCTCCATGACCATGTGTGAGTAGTTCCTCTAGGACCTGCAGGTACATAGTAGTAGCTAGATGGTTCTCTCTGTCTCTATTTTGAATCTTCAATACCATGTTCTTGTTATTGATCGAGATCAATTTGACATAATCGGTGGTGTGTTTGTTGGGACATGATGAATTGTCACTTGATGATCATATTGTTCACTGAATTTAGTTGAATCCATTTGGGTTTTCTTGCTGCATAATTAAATAGCTTTGTAATGCTCTCTGATTTGTCTATCTACTTTGGCCAAGTTCAATTGATTTATCTTCAATGGTAGTAGTGCTTAGTAGTGGGTTCAGTCTTGCAGTGCCTTAACCCAGTGACAATAAGGTCCAAGACACGTATGATATTGTTGCCAATAAGGATAAAATGACGAGCTTTTTCATATTGATTGACTTCTTCATGTCTATATTATGTCATCTTTCTTATTGAGATACTATGTTTCTTACAAATTTAATACCTTGAGATGCATGCTTGATAGCAGTTTTGGGGTGTAGTATTAGTAGTAGATACACTTAGTTAATGGTCTACTTATCACGGACGTAATGCCTATATGAGATTATGCCATGAATGATCATAGTCATAAATATTGCAATCTTTTTAGTTGCCCAACTGTAATTTGTTTACCATGTCATTTGCCTGTTTGAGAGAGAGAGAGAGATGACACTAGTGAAATTATGCTCCAGGTCTATTCTCCATAATACATTCTTCTACAAAAATTTCTCTTTATTTTTCCATTTCACCTTCACTATTACCTATCTATTATTTTCTTTTAACTAAGACATGGGGCATGACAACCCTCTTGCCGCATTGCGTGCAAGTATTTTATTTTGTTTATGTGCATGTATTGCTTATCTTGTTAGCTTAGAAGGTCCTACTGGTTTGATAAACCATGGTTGTTAATTGAGGGAAAACTCTTCTGCTATATACTTCACCCTTCCTCTTTGGGGAAACCCAACGACTCTTGTTGGAGTAGCAGATGCCTTCTAGCTAAAGTTGAGACCACTCTATCCCATATTATGATCATCATCTTTAACATTCTCAACTTTCTTAATAAATATTCTATAGGTGGAATTCCTAAAGTTTTAATCAATGGACACTTGGATTGCTTCCAAAGATTCAGACATTTCTTATTTATTAGGTGGGAAAACTTTTATTTTAAGCATATCAACTTCATACACAAGACTATCGATAGCACGAGCAATAGAATCTAGTTTCCCAAAACTTTCTCCTATCATGACACTGGAAGCTTTTTCAGATCAATGAATTCTTTAATGAAATATTCAAGATCACTAGGTATTTTATTAATATTGTTGGAGGAGTTCCCATAAGAATGTCCATAAAAGTTTGAATAATTATTAGGATATGATCCAGGATTGTTCCCAGTTACCCCAATGGTGATTGCCATGAAGGCTCCACCTACAGCTGAATCTAGCAAATTCCTAGACATAAAGTTTAGTCATGCATAGAAAGTTTGCATTACCATCCAGGTTCTTAAACCATGAGTAGGACAACTCTTTATCAGAGTGTTCATCCTTTCCCAAGATTGAGCAACATGCTCTTGATAAAGTTGTTCAAAATTCATTATTAGATTTCTCACATGCATGATGTTTGTAGGAGGACAATATTTTCCAATGAAGGCATCTTTGCATTTTGTCGAAGAATTGATACTATTTCTAGGCAAAGATAATAACCACTCCTTGGCTCTAACTCTTAAAGAGAAGGAAATAATTTTAATTTTATAATATCACTACCCACTTCTTTATATTTTTGTATATCACATAATTCAACAAAGTTGTTCAAGTGTGCAGCAGCATCTTCATTGTATGAACCATAAAATTCTTCTTTCATAACAAGGTTCAATAAAGCAAGTTTCCTTACTGCTGCCGAACGCAAGAGGCTGATCCCATCAATAAAAATGATTAACGCCTTATTAGGGAACGGCTTAACCAGAGTTGACCTGACACGCTGCTGGATCTCATGGCGGGTTATCCCTCTAAGCCGTCGATCAAAATTGATGTACGAGTATGGTGGAGGCCCAGATGACTCTTTTCGTCACAGCTCCATTCAACTAATGGAATAAGATATTGTTTCAATGTCAACTCTTCTGGTGAACGGAAAATACAAAGACTGCAGCACCGTCGGGTTAAACCCCTTCTACAAGCTTAACCCGGTGCCAGAAGTAAGGAAACTTTGATCTCTCTCCTTTGTATTTTTCCCAGCCGTATTGTTTAATACTTGCCTGACCTTTCATCTTGTTTTTACCTGTTTGCAGGCCAAATCTGATTTCTGGAAAGTTAAATATGACCAAGCTGCCAAGAAAGCGAGAGTCGCCGCCATAAACGCCAAGTAGACGACCCGGAGGTCTAAAAAGAAGAAGAAGAGCACCGCTGAAGACATGATGAAGCTTGACGATACTTCTGAGTCGGAGGTAGCCCTTGACTCCCTTGGCCAACTTTTTAATAATCTTATTAACACTAATCATTACCAGGATGACACTGGGGCCAGTCAGACTGTGTTCCTCTGACTCAGCCCATTTGCCAAGACATAAACTTTGAGTCATAACCCGGAAAGTAAGGTTTTCACACCCTTTAGCTTATCTAGACCCTCATTTTCTTTTGAAAAAGCAGCAACATGAAAGCCGCCGTCAGGCCCGGAATGATGATGAACCGCTTGTTGTTCTTCAACAAACTCCCCAAAAGCGCCGGAATGAGGTTTACTTCTTTGTTTTGACTCTCTGCTTAATGGATCCTTTCCCTTGCATTACTTAACTTTACCTTATCTTTGCAGGAGGTGTCTCGCTCTTCTGGCGACTCGTCTCAGACCCAATTTCCGGCCTTCAAGACTACCCCTGGGTAAGGAAAAAAATCCTCTTTCCTTCGTGTTTTTCAAGCTGTATCTTTATACTGATAGTCTCATAATATTTCTCTTAGCAGTCAAGCTAAATCCAAGAAGGCAAAAGCAACTAAGCCGGTGGAAGACCCTCCAGTTCCTATCCCTGAACCGGCCATGCCATCTTCTCCTCCGTTAACTGATACTCCAGAAGACCCGCCTGTCAATGCAGAAGCAAATCCTCCTGAGCCGTCGTTTGACGAAACCACCGTTAATCCTTCTGCCACTGGTCCATGCAGCTCGGCTAACCCGCCATCACCGTCTTCTCAAGACGTTCTGATCACTGGGAGCTGCTTTGTTAAGCCGGGGAATCCCACCGTGTTGGCTCATCATACTGCAAAACAAGAGGCGCTGGAGCGACAAAAAGTGCGTTTTGATATTTCGCATTATGGCCATCTGAATGCCAATGATATATTATCCAGCTATCTCAGCCATGTGCACTCAAGCCGTGACTCAGAGATTGAAATGGTCAAGCAGCTGCAGCTGAAGTACGAGGTACGTTCTTCCAACTTATATTCTGCCAGCCCCCAAGTCTTCATATTATGAGAAAACCGGAATGATCTGTAGACTTTATGAAAGGCTTAGACTTTCCCTTTAAATTTTTCTGGAGTTCAATAAAATAGAACAAAGCTTCACCTGTAGTCCCCAAGGGCCGGTTCATTTGACCGTAAATGAGCCGGCTCTTTGATTTTTATAACTGTCTTGTACTGAATCCAACAAATAATGTAATCCGTCTTAACCTTGAGAAACTTTGCTGAATACCATACATTAGCCTCCAAGTGCCAAGTGTTGTTACTTTGTAAAGTATTTGGGACTTGAAGTATTTTAGAGTCATAAGAAATTGATTTGGCATACATTAGCCCCCAAGTGTCAAGTGGTTTTGCAGTACAAAGGCACTCGAGACTTGAATCTTGAATCTTTAAACTTTAATTGAAATCTTGGCTCGTCTGGGTATGTTTTGCAGAATGCCTTATCTGAACTGAGCTCGCAATTAACTGATGCAAAGACCCGGCTGGCGGATCAGGAGGCAGAAATCAAATCTGCTGACTCAAAACTGCAACTGAGTTTTGCTGAGACGGAAAATTTGAAAACCAGCTTGACTGTCAAGAAGAAAAACTGGGCTGAGGAAAAAACTTTGTTGACACAACGCACCGAGAAAGCTGAGGAAGCCCTTGAAGAGGTTACAACAGAGCTGACCGGATTAAAGGACCGGGTGTCTCAAATGGTGGCCCCCATCTTTGGTAAGCCATCTGTATTTGATATTGTGAATTTTCTGTTGATCCGAAATATGAACCGCCAGCTGACTCTTCGTTTACAAAATATGTGCAGGCCCACGAAGCAAGAATCTGAGCCAAGACAATGCGATTAGACTGAAGGCGGTGTATACCTGTATACCTTAGTGGAGCAATTGTATATTGGCGCTCAACGGGCACTTGCTCCTATCTCTCCTGTTAATCAAGGACCCAACCGGCTCAGCGACGTCTTAAAAAAGCTGTCAATCTTACCCGCCAGGTTCTAAGAAGTGAAGTGCTCCTGTGCTAGAGCCGGAGCTTTGACTTCCCTGAGCCGCTCCAAGGCTTGGGTGCCAGATCTAGAACCGGCGGACATAGCCAGAGGGTATCCTACCGTGAAGGAAGACGGATCTCCCTTTGACCAAGATGACTTCGTGGCTTGCATGCGCAGAGTTCGACTGCAGGCGACTATTCTTGGAGATGAAACCAATATCGACAAGTATCAGCCGGGTTTTGACTTGGATAATAAGAAGATGGCGACTCCCTCCTACAAAGTGATCGATTTAATCCCGCCTGTTCATGAACATACATTTGCCCCGGAAGTTGATCCGGCCGACCTGTTGATGAAGAAGCAGAATTTATTGCTGTGAACGGCTTTGATTGGTCAAAACCCAGCTTCCAATCAGCAGAGGGCGGTGAACTGGCGAGGGAGGAGTGATGACCATCTTCATGGGCTTGTAAAAGTCTTGTAATAGATTAGTTTTTGAAAACACTGCATGTTCTGCCTAAGCCATCGCGCATAAGACACCGTGTGTTACTCTGTGCTTTTCTGATGTTAATATACGCATCACTTTTATGGTTGTCCCTGCAATACTTCAACTCTGTTCCTGTAGATAAAAAGGAGACAACTGGCTTGGCGGCTTAGTACCAAACGGGTTAGAACACCCGGTTTATAGCCAATATATTTATCATAGTAAAAAATAAAACTAGATGTAAAAAGAAAACAAGGTTGAAAGAACCTTTGATTAATACAGAAAGCAACTGTTCATAAACAATAGCCACACCTGTACCTTTGACCTCTTGACCACCGATTTTAAATGACCCGGGTGATGATGTTGATAATCCGGTCCTTTTTGAGAAGTCAATGCTTCTGAATACTCAAAGATTATCATGCCCTGGCGGCTTGTTGTCAAATAGTACAGCCGGTGAAAAGACCATACTGATTATTTGTGAAATTGAGACAACAAAAAATAAGGCAAGTAACAAGTGGTAAACAAAATTAACCTTGTAATTAAAGGTTGGGGGTTTCTGATTCGAATATGATCAGTAACCCGGACCAAAGGGGTTAAGCTAAGGTTCGAATACGACCGTATAGCCCCCAGTGGCTTTGGCGTTGCGCCGATCAAGAGGGTACCGACAGCTATGTTCTCTTTGGTTCGAATACAACCTATCTTTGAACAGGAAGACCCCAAATGACCTTGAGAGGTTTTTAATGACCCTGATTCGAATACGATCCAAGTTGGACCCAAAAGGGGTTAAGCTGTGATTCGAATACGATCAAGAAGCCCCCTAGTGAGTTTGGCTTTGAGCCGATCAAAAGGGTTACGACGGCTATGTTCTCTTTGGTTCGAATACGACCTATGTTTGAACAGGAAGCCCCCATGTGACCATGATAGTTGTAGCTAGATTCGAATACGATCATAAGCCGGACCAAAAAAGGTTAGACTTGATTCAAATATGATCAGCTCCTTAATAGTCATTTGAAAATAGTAATAAAGAATAATAAATATGTGTAATCTTTCTGAAAAGAAGAGAGACCGATGGTCCTGCTTTATTACTTATCATAATATATATATATATATAACATCATCGTATGTACATGATGAGAGCCGGTGGCTCAGGTGTAGTATGGCCCAAGTTGAGCAATGTTCCATGGCCGGCGGGTCTCCTCTTCTGACTTACGTGAGTCTTTGTGCTCGCGAACATCAATGAGGTAATATGACCCGTTGTTTAAGTTCTTGCTGACCACAAAAGGTCCTTCTCAAGGTGGGGATAGCTTGTGTGCATCTGATAAATCTTGGATGAGCCGGAGCACCAGGTCACCTTCTTGAAAAGTCACGGACTTAACCCGACGGCTGTGATAATGATGCATGTCCTGTTGATAAATTGCTGATCGAGCCGCTGCTAAGTCTCTTTCCTCATCTAACAAGTCAAGTGCATCCTGTCTGGCTTGTTCATTGTTAGCTTCAACATAAGCCACCACACGGGGCGAGTCATGACGGATGTCACTAGGTAACACTGCTTCTGCTCCATAAACCATGAAGAAAGGTGTGTAACCTGTAGATCTGTTAGGGGTGGTGTTGATACTCCATAGCACCGAGGGTAACTCCTCTACCCAACAACCCGACGTTCACTGCAAGGGAACCATAAGCCGGGGCTTGAGACCTTTTAAGATTTCCTGATTTGCTCTCTCAGCCTGACCATTAGATTGAGGATGAGCTACAGATGAAACGTCAAGCCGGATATGCTCGCGCTGACAGAACTCCTCCATAGCCCCTTGGGATAGATTAGTGCCATTGTCAGTGATAATATTGTGTGGGAAACCAAAACGGAAGATCACCTTTTTCATGAATTGAACTGCTGTGGCCGCATCACACTTACTCACTGGTTCTGCCTCAACCCACTTTGTGAATTTGTCAATTGCCACTAAAAGATGTGTCTTTTTATCCTTAGACCTTTTGAAAGGTCCAACCATGTCAAGCCCCCAGACCGCAAACGGCCAAGTGATTGGAATCATCCGTAACTCTTGAGCCGACACATGTGCTCGTTGTGTGTGTGAATTTTTTCCATCCATCACATCTACTGACCAGGTCTTCTGCATCAGCGTGAGCCATCAACCAATAAAAACCATGACGAAAAGCTTTGGCCACCAGAGACTTTGACCCGACGTGATGACCACAATCACCTTCATGGATCTCACGAAGTATTTCTTGGCCTTCTTCAGGGGAAACACACCGCTGAAACGCTCCAGAAACACTGCGATGGTATAGTTCTCCGTCAGAAATCGTCATTGACTTAGACCGCCGGGTTATCTGTCGGGCCAGGGTCTCATCCGCTGGCAGCTCGCCCCGGGTCATGTAAGCCAAAAACGGTACTGTCCAATCTGGGATGACGTGAAGAGCCGCCATCAACTGCGCCTCCGGGTCAGGAACGGCTAGATCTTATTCTGTAGGTAACTTAACAGACGAGTTATGCAAAACATCCAAAAAGGTGTTAGGTGGCACCTGCTTATGCTGAGTTCCCAACGGGCTTAAAGCATCAGCCGCCTCATTCTTCCTACGGTCAATGTGTTCCACCTGATAACCTTTAAAATGCCCTGCAACAGCATCAACTTCACGGCGATAAGCCGCCATGAGAGGATCTTTGGAATCCCACTTGCCTGACACCTGTTGAGCTACCAAATCTGAGTCGCCAAGACGCCGGACCCAGCTTAGGCTCATCTCTTTAGCCATTCGAAGACCATGGAGCAACGCTTCATACTCCGCTGCATTGTTATTGCAAGGAAACATCAGCCGCAACACATAACAAAATTTGTCACCCCGAGGGGAGGTTAAAACAACTCCAGCCCCCGAGCCTTCCAATTGTCTAGACCCATCAAAGTGAATAGTCCACTATGTGTTGTCTGGTTTCTCCTCCGGCATCTGCATCTTTCAACCCATGAGACCCAAGCTCAATAGCCCACTTGGCGACTCGTCCAGTGGCTTCTCTATTTTGAATGATGTCTCCCAAAGGAGCAGAACTAACCACAGTTAATGGGTGACCCTGAAAGTAATGTTTTAGCTTCCGGCTCGCCATGAACACCCCATATACAAGCTTCTGCCAATGTGGATATCTTTGTTTAGATTCAATCAACACCTCACTGATGTAGTAAACCGGCCGTTGAACCGGATGCTCCTTGCCGACCTCCTTGCGCTCCACCACAATTGCCACACTAACAGCTCGTGAGTTGGCGGCTACGTATAATAATAGCGGCACTTTCTCAACGGGAGCAGCAAGGACCGGCGGCTCAGCAAGCTGTTTCTTCAGATCCTCAAAGGCAGAGTTTGCAGCATCGCTCCAAACAAAATCATCCGTTTTCTTCATCATCTGATACAAAGGCATCGCCTTCTCCCCTAACAAGCTTATGAACTAGCTCAAAGCAGCAACACGACCCGCCAGCCTTTGAACGTCATTGATGCATGTTGGCTTGGCCAGGGATGTGATTGCCTTAATCTTCTCCGGTTTAGCTTCAATACCTCGGTTGGACACCAAAAAGCCCAAGAGCTTGCCAGCTGGGACTCCAAAAACACACTTGGCCGGGTTAAGCATCATTTTGTAGACCCGGAGGTTATCAAAGGTCTCTTTCAGATATGTGACCAAGGTTTCCTCCTTCCTGGATTTTACCACGATATCATCCACATAAGCATGAACATTATGCCCAATCTGATTGTGAAGGAAATTCTGCATACACCATTGATAAGTTGCTTGGGCACTCTTGAGCCCGAAGGGCATAGACACATAGCAGAAGGCTCCAAACGGGGTGATGAAAGCTGTCTTCTCCTGGTCCTTGACTGCCATCTTGATTTGATGATAACCTGAATAGGCATCCAGAAAACTCAGACGCGCACAACCCGCCGTAGCATCAATGATCTGATCAATACGGGGGAGAGCGAAAGGGTCAGCTGGACAAGCCTTATTTAAATCGGTGTAATCCACACACATACGCCAGGTGCCATTCTTCTTGAGTACCAACACCGGGTTAGCTAACCACTCCGGGTGAAAGACTTCCACAATGAACCCGGCCGCTAAGAGCCGTGCCACCCCTTCTCCGATGGCCTTGCGCCTTTCCTTGTTGAATCATCCACTACTAGGAAAAGGCCTACTAGTGGCGCACCAGTTTTTCCTACTAATGGTGCACTACTGGTGCGCCACTAGTACCACGCCAGTAGTATTATATACTAATGGCGCAGCACTGGTGCGCCATTAGTATCTGGTATACTAATGGCGCACCATGCCGTGCGCCATTAGTATAGACCAACACCATTAGCATGCCTCCTAGGGGGCCATATTTACCCATGTGCTTTGGCATACTAATGGCGCACTGTGGGGTGATGCGCCATTAGTATCCTTTGGCATACTTATGGCGCACCGTGTAGTGATGCGCCATTAGTATCGTTTGGCATACTAATGGCGCACTTTGAAGTGATGCGCCATTAGTATGAATATTAGGTTTTTTTACTTTTCTGATTTTTGCACAGGTTACAAAATATATTATTGGACAGAATATAGACAGCACCACACAGCAATAGTAGATTCATCGAATACAATAGAAGATTAGTCTCCGAATACAATTCATCATATTAGTCTCCGAATTCAAAAGACCGAACAAAGATAGAACATTACAAGTCTCGAGACCGCGAGTATCGAGTTTGTCTTCACATTATAAGTCGATATCGATCATCTAAACTACCATCACATAGCAGAGAGCTGCGGTCATCACGATGAGCATCATCATGATGAAACTGGTCTTCATCCGGTTCCTCCAACACTCCCTCCTCTCTCCCGCTAGATAGCGGGCGTATCTAGATTCCTCCTTCGCCCTAGTGGTGTACCCTTTGTAACTGTTACCGCTGAAACGGTGAACCTGTCTCCGACACTCCTCCCAGTCGTCGTAGACTCCGGGAACCTTACCCTTGTACACGACATACGACGGCATCTCTATGCACAAGCCAAACAACAGACAATACATAAGCAATATATAAGTATGCAACAAAAGGATCGGAAGAGAAAAGCAAGACATTAATAGCACGATTCATGGTCCTACTAATAAATAGCATCGATTACATCTAAGTTGAACGACTGTCCAAACCAAAGAGACATACAATTCATTAAAGTTTAATTACAACATGAGCCAATCAATGTTTCAGAACTACACATAGCATCACTACTTTCGACTCGACTCATGGGACCGGAGCGTGGATGAAGCCGCCGTCTGTCGTGATGGTCATGAAATCACGGGTGTTGTCAGCCTGCATTTGTAGCGTTGTGTCTATCTCATTGTTGGATGGTTGATATCTGAGGTAGAACTGCCCCGAGGTATGAAGGACATCTTGATGGATGATTTCCGCTAACTCTGATTGGATGCAAAAGAATTCTTGTCTGATGTCCGCGTCCTAGATTGCAGACAAGCTCGCGGCCCAATCTTTGAGATTATCTGGTAGCATAAGGTGATGATGGTCCCGTACGATCGCCCGCATGTGATGGAGGGCGTAGTAGGCATCCTTCTGACCGCCAGGCGGCTTCTTGACGCAGCAAAACTTAGTATTGTGGGCGAACACGTGCCTGCCGTACCTATGAACTGACCTGGTGAAGGTGCCTCCAGATTTGGCGTAGCCGGGGAGAACATCATCAAGAACTTTCTTGATATTTGTGTAGTCTATCTTGGAGTCACGGTTCAGGTCGAAATACGTGGCCATGGAACATTTTGGGCTTAAGAGGATGGGTGTGCAATGTGTGTCACTGCACAGAACACGGAATGTTAGAAAAAAGAAAGAACGATCAAAATCTAAGAAATCATTTGTTTCGGGGCGGTTAAGGGATGACTTACTCGGGAAAGTAAGACACGAGGAAGTTATCCTTATCTTGGTTTGCCAGAATGACGCCTTCGAGGTGTGAACTCGCGACTTGGCGGTCCCCAGTGCTGCCCAAGAGCTTGGCACGCATGTAGAAGGGGTCGACTATCACAATGTCCGGGGTCCTGTCTCTAATGATCCGCATCTCCATACTCCGCGAAGATAGCCGAACGAAGGTGTAGTGCAACGGATGAAGGTTAAACATAGCAAAGATGTCATCAAACCGCAGGACGATCGTACCCCCGATGGCGCCATCGACAAAGCCCTTGCCCTCTGGCACCTTGGCCACGAAAACCGGGTATGCCACATCATTCTCTCTGAGACGCCGCTTCTCCAAAGAAAGAACACTGTCATGCAGACTCCACGTAGCACTGGTTGCAGCATTGAGCATATTTGTCGGTAGCATCGCCCTACCCGCCACATGCACCCTCATCGAGATATCCTTAGGTGAAGGTGGCCCCTCCTGAGCATGGATCGTACTCGGTGCCGGTTGGCTCGCACCGGCGCCCTTTTTAGCCTTTCGTTTCCGTCCCTTCTTCTTGATCTGCTGTAATGGGACCGAGTTCTGCTCACAGACCGCCTTCTTGAGTGTGTTGGGGCTGATAATATTTGGCACCTCAGCTATCTGAGGCTCGGTGAAGGCGGCAGCTGGAGGCGTCTCCTGAGAACTGAACACCAGACGACGCCTGTTGCAACTGGGTTTCTCCGCCGTACCAGCTAGATCGCGGTCGTCTTGGTTGGGTTCTTGAGAAGGAGGCCCGCAGAACTCGTCACCATACCCATGTTTTGGAGAAGGTTGATTAATTAGAAAAGTGAATTAGAATAGATAGATTGTGCCAGAAGGATGTAACTCGTATGTCTTTTAAAGCTACTTGCCTTTCCGATTAGGAGAAGCTTATGAGAAAGATACTTCTGTTTGCTCATTATGTCATTTAGATAGAAAGTACAATGTTTCTTATGATGCACAAAGAAAAGCTGTCCGAGCGAATCCATATTGGCGTGCCGATACCGCGTCCCTACCCAGCTAGGGCTTCCTTTCACTCTTCTGGACCCATGGATGATCCCCCTGAGGCCATGTTTTTAGATCTTAGTTTACCCTGGAATTACCTATTATTTGCGTTCTATTTCCGCTAGAATTGGTGAATGGTTCTTCTTTTTTCATTCAGTATAAGTACTTATCGACGTTGGTAAATGTACCGTCGTCGTTGTCGTCGTCGTCCGGATCCTGTGCTATATGCATGTCCGGATCCTGTGCCATAGGGATGTCCGGCATGTCCGGTAGCATTGCGGCATTCTTGCCATGGCTTGGCGCCGGCACGACTGGCGGTCTTGTCTGTGGGGTGGTGTCCCCCGCCCCCAAACGAATCTGGCTCTTCGGCCAAAGCAGGGGCCAGCTTACGCATGTGTTGAGGGTCATCTCTTCTTCTTCGTCTGCCCCAGCGGGTCGAATCGGAGGTAACAACTTCTTTCCCGGCTCTGGCGCCTTTTGCTTCTTTCCCAGCAGCGGGCAATCTTTCCAATTTTTCAATAGCTCATCTATTTCCTCGCCGCTCCTCGTACGTGGGCGTCTTCTGGGTTCGGTTTCACCATCGAACAGATCCTTGCATTTCCTCCATGGGTCATCATCGTGAAGCCACCTTCGATGTCCCATGAACATGGTTTTCAAAGACCCGAGGATCTCTATCTAGCTGGCGATACGTTGTGTCATCCATGCACCTGACGCATCCAGAAAATCCATGGACCACCTGCCCCGCGAGATATCCGTAACCGAGATAGTCATGCACCATCGTGAGCAGTGCGGCTCTCATAGGGAAATATTCTTTCTCTACGGCGTCCCACGTATTGGCTGGCGTTTTCCACAACATGTCTAGCTCCTCTTTCAGGAGCCCCAGATACAGATTGATGTTGTTCCCTGGTTGTTTCGGCCCTTCAATTAGCATACTCATGTGAATGTACTTCCTCTTCATGCACAACCAGGGGGAAGGTTGTACATCCACACAAACACAGGCCAGGTGCTATGTGTGCTTCTCTGGCTGCCAAACGGATTGACTCCATCGGTGCTCGCGCCCATCACGATGTTCCTTGGATCCTTCCCAAATTCTGGGTGTTGGAAGTTCAACGCTTGCCACTGGCTCCCATCCTTAGGGTGACTCAGCATCTTGTCTTTTTTATTTATCTCCGGATCATTTGCGTCATCTTCTCGCTTCTTGTCCTCCCTATCCGCGTGCCAACGCAGGAGCTTTGCTACCTTAGGGTCCGTGAAATACTGCTACAGACGAGGAGTGATCGGAAAGTACCACACCACTTTTCGAGGAGCTTTCTTCCTCTTCTTGTATCGAGTGACGCCGCACACCGGATATATGGTAGACTCCGCGTGCTCGTCCCGATAAATGATGCAATTGTTCATGCACACATGGTATTTCACGTGCGGTAAATCCAGAGGACACACGATTTTCTTTGCCTCGTCGAAACTGGTAGGGCACTTGTTCCCCTTGGGAAGACGTTCGTGCCAGAATGACATGTTCTTGTCGAAGCATGCGTCGGTCATTTTGTGTTTTACCTTCATCTCCAGATCCATGAGCATTACTTTCAGGCGGGTATCCTCGGGCCTGCATCCTTCATACAATGGAGTAACCGCGTCTATCTCCAGTTGATCCAGCTTGGCTTTCTCTCGGGCGATAGCTCTTGCGTTATCCGTCTGCTTGAGAAGCAGCTCTTGAATATGAGGGTCCTGCACCCAGCCCATCGATGGTCCATCGTCATCTGCTCTGCCGGCATCTTCATCTTCATGATCATGCCCTTCATCTGCTCCGGCATCTTCCTCATCATCATGTCCGGCATCTTCTACATGATGACTGTGTACAGCATCACCGTCGTGATCATGTCCTGGAGATTCTTCGTCTTCTCGCCCGCCCGAGCCGCGGTGGTTGTCTTGCTGCCCTTCCTCATTTCTTGCCCAGCCCCCATGGACGATTTCATAGTCATCTTCATCACCTTGCCACCGATAGCCATCCATGAAACCATGCAAGAGCAGGTGGTCCCGCACCTGCCCGGAATCTGGGTCCGCAATAAGGCTCTTCAGCTTGCATCTTCGACACGGACATCTTATCTCCGTCTCGTTCTTTTGAAGCATCTCGGCCTTCGCGGAGCTCAAAAACCTATTCACGATGCCTTCGGTCATCGTGCGGACCATGATCGCCTGCGGGGTAGAGCAAAATGATATTTTAGAACCAAGAAAAAATTTGGCATGACTTTCCCTAAAAATAGGACCAAAAAAGAATGCATAGTGCCAAAATTCTCGCCGAAACGGAAATGAATCAACATTCCGGCAAAATATTGGCAACTATCGCATTTCAAATACCGGTACCTGCAAACACAAACATATATGCAACACCACAAACATACATAGATCTAGCTAGGCCACAAAAAGTGCATGTGCACGTTGTTGGAGTGAGCTAGGGAGAAAAAAGGTAGATCTACAACATGAAGATAGCTTTCCCCTTACTTACCTATCAAAAAAGGTAATTTCACTACTTAATTTTGACGAATCTATGGTGCAAATGAGGTGAGGAGGAGGAGGCAGCCGACAAGCTTGGAGAAGGAGGTGGAGGGAATGAAGTGGGGAAAGTGAGTGTGTAGGCGTGGCTGTCCAAAATATCTAGCTGGTCCCAGGTTACTAATGGCGCACCACCCAGCCATGCGCCATTAGTAACTCAACATACTAATGGCGCACCTGCTGGCCGTGCGCCATTAGTAGTTTTGCAAAAAAATAATATATATATATATATATATATATATATATATACTAATGGCGCACCGTGGCATAGTGCTCCATTACTAGTTTAAACTAGTAATGGCACACTGTGCCACGGTGCGCCATTAGTAGTTTTACAAAAAAAAAGAATAAAAAAAAATACAGTAGTGGCGCACTCTATGGCTGGTGCGCCATTACTAGTTAGAACTAGTAATGGCGCACTTTGCCTGGATGCGCCATTAGTATGTTTGGAAAAATGAAAAAAAAATTGTTACTAGTGGTGCACCTTGTGTCTGGTGCACCATTAGTGTCTGCCACACTAATGGCGCATCGGCACATGGTGCGCCATTAGTATATAGTAGTGGCGCACCACTTCTCTGGTGCGCCATTAGTGTCAATTTCATCTATAGCCCTTTTCTTAGTAGTGATTGGAGAAACTGCCTGACCGGTTTAAACTTTGGATCAATATTGAGAGTGTGCTCAGCGAGTTCCCTCGGGACACCCGGCATGTCAGAAGGTTTCCATGCAAAGATGTCTCGGTTCTCACGGATGAACTCGATGAGCGCGCTTTCCTATTTTGGATCCAAATTGGCACTGATGATGAATTGCTTGGATGAGTCACCGGGCACAAAATCAACCGCCTTGGTGTCATCAGCTGACTTGAATTTCAACACCGGTTCATGCTCCGTTGTTGGCTTCTTTAGAGACGTCATATCTGCCGGGTCAACATTATCTTTGTAAAACTTTAGCTCCTTTGTTGCACAAACAGACTCAGCGTATGCTGCATCCCCTTCTTCACACTCTAGGGCTATTTTCCGGCTTCCATGTACTGTAATGGTGCCCTTATAACCCGGCATCTTGAGTTGCAGATACACATAACACGGCCGAGCCATGAACTTGGCATAAGACGGCCGTCCAAACAAAGCATGATATGTACTTTTGATCTTAACCACCTCAAAGGTTAATTTCTCTGCTCTGAAATCATATTCATCTCCAAAGGCTACTTACAGTTCAATCTTGCCAACTGGGTATGCCGATTTGCCAGGTACCACACCGTGAAAAACAGTGTTAGATTGCTTAAGACTCTTGTCAGTCAGCCCATCCGGCGAAACGTCTCATAGTAGAGGATGTTGATGCTACTGCCCCCATCCATGAGCACCTTAGTGAATTTATATCCACCAACCTGAGGCGCTACTACCAAGGCCAAGTGACCCGGATTGTCAACCCGGGGAGGATGATCGTCTCTGCTCCACACAATAGGCTGTTCTGACCATCATAAGTAACGCGGGATCACCAGCTCAACGGCATTGACAACCCTCTTGTGAAGCTTTTGGTCCCGCTTGCACAAGCTAGTGGAACACATGGTATTGCCCACTATTCAACTATTTCGGGTTGCTCTGATATCCGGATTGCTGCTGATTACCTTGGCCGGGTTGTGGATTATAACCTCCTTGGTTACCCGCATGTCCCTGACCGTGAAAACCGCCTCCACCTGATCCGGCGCCCGGGCCATGAAAGCCGCCTCCACCTGAACCGCCGCCAGGGCCATGACTTCCATCGAATGCATTTGAATTCTTGGATGCCTTCATGATTGTACAATCCTTGCACAGATGGGTGGCTGGCTTCTCCCGGGTGCCGTGTCTTGGACAAGGTTCATTCAACAGTTTCTCAAGGGGGGGACCTGACCCGCCCGACCGAGGGGGTTGCCTACCCTTGCGTCGTTGATTGTTGCCCTGCGCATTGGTGTTAGCCACAAATTCATCAGCCTTACATTTATTACCTCCTTGATTTGTCGGGTTATGTTGGTGACCTTTGCTGTTGCCGTTCTTCTTTCCCTTCCCTATCTTTTCTTCATCATACACAGGGTCCTTGGTACTATCAGAATCAGCATACTTGACAAGAACCGCCATCAACTGGCCCATGTCATTGCAGTCACGTTTAAGCCACCCCACCTTCTGCTTCAGAGGTTCAAAACGGCAATTTTTCTCCAACATTAAGACTGCCGAGCCGGCATCCATCTTATCAGATGAATGAATTATCTCCTTGACCCGGCGCACCCAATGGGTTGTGGACTCACCTTCCTCTTGTTCACAATTGGTCAGGTCCACGATTGACATAGGTTGTTTGCATGTGTCCTTGAAGTTCTGAATGAACCGGGCTTTTAATTCCGCCCATGAGCCAATGGGATTAGGGGGCAACCCTTTTAGCCAAGTACGAGCCGTTCCATCCAACATCATGGCGAAATATTAGCCATTGCCACGTTGCTGACCTCCAACAGCTCCATGGCCATCTCATAACTCTCAATCCAGGCCCCAGGCTGCAAGTCGGCCATGTAATTAGGCACCTTACGAGGCCCCTTGAAGTCCTTTGGCAAACGCTCATTACGTATGGTAGGCACCAGGCAAGGGACACCTCCGGTTCTCATGGCCACTCCTACCTCAACTGAGATTGCTGGATAAGCAGGAAAAGTCTGGTGAGCCGCCTGCTCTGCTGCCAATTGAACCACTCGCTCAGCCTCTTGTCGGATCCTCTCCTGATCTACCAAATTAAGGGCTCCAGCCTATCTCGGCTCATGCCTGTGCGGCCGGTTGCGGCGTTGAGCATTGCTTGACATGTCAGCTGAATCCATATGCCTACTATAGCTTGGTCTCCGGCTTGGGCGAGGGGTTGAATGGATCCTATCTCTACTGTAAGAGTATGCATCCTGCTGCGCCAAAGCCATTTGAAGAAGTTCTCTCACCCTTCGTGTTTCGATCGCCGCCGGAGAGTCGGCCTCCACCGGGAGAGCCGCCAAACGGGCCAAAGCTGCAATGAAGTTTTCCAAGGGATTGGAGAAGTGACCCGGCTATCGGATTTCGGGTTCCGGCAGACCCTTGAGGTTCGAACACCGGGGTGCGCGCGGAGATTTCGCCTCCTACCTACCTGCACCCCTCCGCCATGCTAGGATCTAAAACTAAGGAAAGAACAACACAAGAGACACAGGGTTTATACTGGTTCAGGCCACCGTTGTGGTGTAATACCCTACTCCAGTGTGTGGTGTGGTGGATTGCCTCTTGGGCTGATGATGATGAACAATACAAGGAAGAACAGCCTCGCGAGGGTCTGTTCTTGGCTGGGGCGATGAACTGCTCGGAGGAGTTCAGTCACCTTTCGCTCTCCCTCTCTCTCTCTGCTTCCTCCAACCAACCGAACCCCTTTGCTATGTGGGTGGCTGGTCCTATTTATAGAGGCCCTGGTCCTCTTCCCAAATATCGAGCGGGAAGGGAGCCAACAATGGCGGGCTAATTTGAAGGGGGACAGCAAGTATCAGCTATCCTGACAAAAGTAGTCTTCGCCTGCACAAAGCTCTGGTGATGACGCCGTCTTGGGATCCATAGTGACCTCCGTCTCGTAGTCCTCCTGGTCTTGGTCTCGTTGCACCGAAATGGCAACCTTTGCCTGATGCCTCGGTACTCCGCGGCTGCGCTTGCCCCCTTTGCACCAAAGAGGAAAGGAGGACGCTGCGCGGGCTGGCACCCGCCTGGCGCCCTGAGTCGTCATGGCTTGCGTCACGGGCACCTCGTGAGGTACCCCGCCTTGATCTCTCCGCCTCCTCGTGAGCCAGCCTAACCAGGCCGTGCCTGAGGAAGCTCCGCGTCGTCCACCCCGCGAGGCTTGGTCCCTCGCGAGGGTCTTGGGTTTGTGTTGGTGAAGACGGGCCATGCTGGGCCCCCCTTTGAGCCACGCCGCAGGCCGCAGGCAGGCAAGTCTGGGGACCCCCGTTCCCAGAACGTCGACAGTAGCCCCCGGGCCCAAGGCGCGCCCAGACTTGGCGGTGCAGGGAGGCGGAAAGGCAAGAGCGAAGCGCCGCAGGTCCTAACAGCTTGCGGCCTTGGGCGCTGCATGGCGGTTGACTGGACGTGGGCACCTCCACTTCCCCACAACGCCTCGGCAACTGCATGGATGGGACAAGTCCCTGCATGCAAAAACGGGTCATGATTACCTGCAATCGTGGAGGCCGTCGGTTGGCCCTCGCCAGCTATAAGTACTGATCGACGCGCGCCCTTCCAGTTTATCTCCCCTCGCTTCTCCTTCTTCTTCATGGCTCCGTCGAGGAGGTATTTGGCCGCGGAGAAGGGGAAGGCTTGCCAGGTTGGGCGTGCCTCTCCTCCGCCCAAGCGCGGCCGAGGGCGCCCCCGGAAACATCATGTGGCCACCACGGCAGCTTCCCGCGGCCGCGGAGACGCTTCCCAGCACGGTGGCGGGCGGATTGCTGCGGTGCGCTTCGGCTGCGCGTCCCCCCATGCCGCGCTTCCGCGCTGCCGAGGTGCTGCCGGAGTTCGTCGTGTGGTCGGCGGAGCCGACTAGCACCCAGCTTCCTCTTCCTCGCTTCCTCCTTGGCGAACTCCCGGCCGGCGCCCCGGGCGGCCTCTGGCTTCAGGCCGACGGCTGCTGCAGCCGGGCCTCATGGGTTTCACTGGAGGTCTCCGCAGCCGGGAGCCTGGCCCTGGCCCGCGGTTGGCAGTCGTTTGCCCACGCGCGCGGCCTGGGCCGTCGGTGCACCCTACACTTCAAGTTCGACGGTTATGCCACCCTCTACGTGAGGGTGTTTGGGGAAGATGGTCGCCGCGCAGGGTGTTGCCCCGAGGGTGACGACCGCGGCTGGGAACCCGGCTCCGGTGATGACGGAGAGGGCAGCGCTCGCGCGGCAGGCGTCGCTCAGGGTTCTTCAAGCTTCTCCGGTTCTTCTTCAGGCGGCGACTCTTCTAGCGGTGGCCGCGGTCAGCCTCCACGCCGTCGTATCTGCTTGGGAGGTGGTAGCATGTCCGCCCACCGTCGCGCCCTGGTGCAGCGCGAGAGGGAGTCCGCCTGAGCTCCGGAGGCAGCTCGGGCTTCCCTGTGGGCTGGTGCGAGGCGAGCTGCACCAAATTTGTTCTTCCTTTTCCCTTTTCCTGCATAAAAGGACAGTAGTGTGGAGCCCCGCGGGGGCGTGTATGGGTTATTGCTGTTAATCATTGTTTTGCTTCCTTTATCGTACCTTCCGGCTACGTGCCCACGCGTGGATGGTTCCCGGCCCCAGCCGTGGGGGCGACCGACCCAGGCCCTGTGTCTGTGTCGCGGTGCCAAAGGGGCACGGACTGGAGGGGTGCTCCTGCAAGGGGCCCAGGTCGCGAGCCCTTTGGATGACTAGGATAGGGACTCTTGCGAGGGTGCTCGGCTGCCCCCCTCGCGAGGCTTTGCACCAGAGAAATCAAGGCAGGAGAATGAAAGGTCGAAGAAACGCAAGCCAAAGACGGCGACAACTTCAATAAAACTTCAAATGAGAAGGAACAAGCTAACTGCGGAAAGCAAATGAAAAGCCGCATCCGACACCTAATCTAGTCTTCGACGTATTCTCACCAGCGCGGAGCTAAGTGCTGCCACTGGGCGTGGGAGGGAGCCCCAGGGCCTGAGGCCGGCACTCCTGAGACTCCGGGGCGTGTACAGCCCCAACTCATTATTACGTGAGAGTGTCACGGGCGGCGAGCTTCACAGGCGTTGGCCTTCTTCACAGGCTCCGGGCCTTTTCCAAAATGCGATAGCTTCACAGGCATTTGCCTTCTTCACAGGCTCTGGGCCTTTTCCAAAATGCGATAGCTTCACAGGCACTCGCCTTGCTTCACAGGCTCTGGGCCTTTTCCAAAACGCGATAGCTTCACAGGCACTAGCCTTGCTTCACAGGCTCTGGGCCTTTTCCAAAACGCGATAGCTTCACAGGCACTCGCCTTGCTTCACAGGCTCTGG